>NC_091172.1:46407934-46485434 GCF_040958095.1 Procambarus clarkii | reverse complement strand
TACCTTCCCTTTCACTCCAGCCTGCATCTCCAGTTTTTTCACTAGCCTCTTGTGTGGCACTGTATCAAAGGCATTCTGACAGTCCAAAAATATGCAGTCTGCCGACCCTTCTCTTTCTTGCCTTATTTTTGTTGCCTGGTCGTAAAATTCAAGTAACCCTGTGAGGCAGGGCCTGCCATCCCTGAATTCATGTTGATGCTGTGTTACAAAGTTCTTTCGCTCCAGGTGCTCCACTAGCTTTCTTCGCACAATCTTCTCAATCATCTTGCATGGTATGCAGGTTAGGGACACTGGTCTGTAATTCAGTGCCTCCTGTCTATCCCCTTTCATGTATATCGGGACTACGTTAGCTGCTTTCCAAATTTCTGGCAGTTCCCCTGTTGCCAGTGATTTGTTATACACCATTTAGAGCGGGAGGCACAGTTCTTCTGCTCCTTTCTTTAGTATCTAAAGGGAGATTCCATCTGGGCCTATAGCCTTTGTCACATCCAATTCTAGTAAACACTTCCTTACTTCCCCGCTGGTAATCTCAAACTCTTCCAGTGGTTCCTGGTTAGCTATTCCCTCTCTTATCTCTGGGATTTCTCCTTGCTCTAAGGTGAAGACCTCTTGGAATTTCTTATTCAGTTCCTCACACACTTCCTTGTCGTTTGTAGTGAATCCTTCTGCCCCTATCCTTAATTTCATAACCTGTTCCTTTACTGTTGTTTTTCTCCTGATGTGGCTATGCAGCAATTTAGGCTGAGTCTTTGCCTGGCTTGCGATGTCATTTTCGTATTGTCTTTCTGCCTCTCTTCTCATCCTGACATATTCATTCCTGGCATTCTGGTATCTTTCTCTGCTCTCCAGTGTCCTGTTATTCCTATAGTTTCTCCATGCCCTTTTACTTTGCTGCTTAGCTAGCCTACATCTCTGATTAAACCATGGGTTTCTCATCTTCATTTCACTGTTTTCCTTTTGGACTGGGACAAACTTGTTTACTGCGTCCTTGCATTTTCGCGTGATGTATTCCATCATATCTTGGGCCGTCTTTTCCCTGAGCTCTGTTTCCCATGCTATATCTGCTAGGCATTTTCTTATCTCCTCATAGTTTCCCTTTCGGTATGCTAACCTTTTGGTTTCGGTATCCCTCCTCGAGTTCAATAACCCTTCTTCAATCAGGTACTCAAACACCAATACACTGTGGTCGCTCATTCCTACAGGGTCCTCAAAACTTATTTCTCTTATGTCAGAGTCGTTCAGGGTGAAAACCAGGTCGAGTCTCACTGGTTCGTCATTTCCTCTCATCATTGTGGGTTCTCTGACATGCTGGGTTAAGAAGTTTCTAGTCACCACCCCCAGTAGTTTGGCTCTCCACGTATCCTCGCCTCTATGCGGTTCCTTGTTCTCCCAATCAATCCTACCGTGATTGAAGTCCCCCATGATGAGCAGGTGGGATCTATTTCTACAGGCAGAAGAGGCTGCCCTCTCAATTATAGTGTTAACTGCCATGTTGTTGCTTTCGTACTCTTGACTGGGTCTTCTGTCATTTGGTGGAGGATTATATATTACTGCTACTACTATCCTTGGTCCTCCCATTGTCATGGTGCCTGCTACGTAGTCTCTGAAACCCTCACAGCCCGGGATAGCCATCTCCTTAAAATTCCATTCCTTTCTCATGAGTAGGGCCACTCCGCCTCCTCCCCTACCTTCCCTCTCTTTCCTTATCATTGTTTACTCCTGGGGAAACATGGCATTCGTTATGATTCCAGAGAGTTTTGTTTCAGTGAGTCCAATTACAGTGTGTGTGTGTGTGTGTGTGTGTGTGTGTGTGTGTATGTGTACTCACCTAGTCACCTAGTTGTGCTTGCGGGGGTTGAGCTCTGGCTCTTTGGTCCCGCCTCTCAACCGTCAATCAACAGGTGTACAGGTTCCTGAGCCTATTGGGCTCTATCATATCTTCACTTGAAACTGTGTATGGAGTCAGCCTCCACCACATAGCTTCCTAATGCATTCCATTTGTCAACCACTCTGACACTAAAAAAGTTCTTTCTAATATCTCTGTGGCTCATTTGGGCACTCAGTTTCCACCTGTGTCCGCTAGTGCGTGTGCCCCTTGTGTTAAATAGCCTGTCTTTATCAACCCTGTCGATACCCTTGAGAATCTTGAATGTGGTGATCATGTCCCCCCTAACTCTTCTGTCTTCCAACGAAGTGAGGTTCAATTCCCGTAGTCTCTCCTCGTAGCTCATACCTCTCAGCTCGGGTACTAGTCTGGTGGCAAACCTTTGAACCTTTTCCAGTTTAGTCTTATGCTTGACTAGATATGTACTCCATGCTGGAGCCGCATACTCCAGGATTGGTCTGACATATGTGGTATATAATGTTCTGAAAGATTCCTTACACAAGTTTCTAAAGGCCGATCTTATGTTAGCCAACCTGGCATATGCTGCTGATGTTATCCTCTTGATATGAGCTTCAGGGGACAGGTCTGGCGTGATATCAACCCCCAGGTCTTTCTCTGTCTCTGACTCTTGAAGTATTTCATCTCCCAAGTGATATCTTGTATCTGGTCTCATGCTTCCTACCCCTATCTTCATTGCATTACATTTGCTTGGGTTAAACTCTAACATCCATTTGTTCGACCATTCCTGCAGCTTGTCCAGGTCTTCTTGAAGCCTCAAGCTGTCCTCCTCTGTCTTAATCCTTCTCATAATTTTGGCGTCGTCAGCAAACATTGAGAGGAATGGGTCTATACCCTCTGGGAGATCATTTACGTATATCAGAAACAGGATAGGTCCAAGCACAGAGCCCTGTGGGACTCCACTGGTGACTTCACGCCATTCTGAGGTCTCACCCCTCAATATAACTCTCTGCTTCCTATTGCTTAGGTACTCCCTTATCCACTGGAGCGCCCTTCCAGTTTCTCCTGCCTGTTTTTCCAGCTTATGCATCTACTTTTTATGGGGTACTGTGTCAAAGGCTTTCCGACAGTCCAAAAAAATGCAGTCTGCCCATCCTTCTCTTTCTTGCTTAATCTTTGTCACCTGATCATAAAATTCTATCAAGCCTGTAAGGCAAGATTTACCCTCCCTGAACCCATGTTGATGGGTTGTCACGAAGTCTCTTCTCTCCAGATGTGTTACTAGGTTTTTTCTCACAATCTTCTCCATCACCTTGCATGGTATACAAGTTAAGGACACTGGCCTGTAGTTCAGTGCCTCTTGTCTGTCACCCTTTTTAAATATTGGTACTACATTAGCAGTCTTCCATACCTCTGGTATGTCTCCCGTTTCCAGTGACCTACTATACACTATGGAGAGTGGCCAGCAAAGTGCTCCTGCACACTCTTTCAATACCCATGGTGAGATTCCATCCGGCCCAACAACTTTTCTCACTTCCAGCTCCAATAGGTGCTTCTTGACCTCATCTCTTGTAATTTCGAACCTTTCCAAGGTCACCTGGTTTGCTGCCACCTCTCCTAGCGCCGTGAGTCCTCCCTGTTCTATTGTACAGACCTCCTGGAACCTTTTGTTGAGTTCTTCACACACCTCTTTGTCATTCTCTGTGTACCTGTCCTTGCCCACCCTAAGTTTCATCACCTGTTCCTTCACTGTTGTCTTCCTCCTGATGTGACTGTGTAGTAGCTTTGGTTCGGTCTTGGCTTTATTAGCTATATCATTTTCATACCTTTTCTCAGCTGCTCTTCTCACACTGACATACTCGTTCCTGGTTCTCTGGTATCTCTCTCTACTTTCTGGTATTCTGTTATTACGGAAGTTCCTCCATGCCCTTTTGTTCAGCTCCTTTGCTTTCATACATTCCCTATTAAACCACGGATTCTTCCTTTGCTTCTCTGTATTTTCCTGTGGGGCTGGGACAAACCTGCTTACAGCCTCCTGACATTTTTGGGTGACATAGTCCATCATGTCTTGTACGGATTTGGTTCCGAGTTCTGTGTCCCAATGTATATCCCATAGGAATTTATTCATCTCATAGTTTCCCTTTCGGTACGCCAGCCCTTTGTTTCCCAGTTCTTTTTTGGGGGTGATAATTCCTAGCTCAACCAGGTACTCAAAGCTCAATACACTAGGATCACTCATTCCCAAGGGGGCTTCCAACTTAACTTTCCTTATATCCGACTCATTTAGGGTAAATATCAGATCAAGCAAGGCTGGTTCATCCCCTCCTCTCGTTCTTGTCGGTCCCTTGACGTGTTGACGTAGAAAATTTCTTGTTGCCACATCCAGCAGCTTAGCTCTCCATGTGTCTGGGCCTCCATGTGTGTGTGTGTGTGTGTGTGTGGATGTGTGCGTGTGTGTGTGTATTAAACTAAATGAGTTTGGTATTGTCATTTAATATTTACAAGGATTCGCTGTAGCCATAAGTATATATCTATCATAATTTAACCAACCCCCCAATGTTTCAGCATTCCTATCGTGCTGTTTAACAAAATATATTAGAGGACGTTCTTAAAGGATTCACCCTTTCAATTTGCAATATATTCTTCTCTTACTCCACTTATTGTGCAGGATATCCCGCACAAAACTTAAACTTCTTATACCTTATAACACTGAACTTGTGTGAGATTTCTATCTCGTACCTTGTGATTTGTATAATGTAACAACTGAAGCTGTTTTAAATAAGTGATTGTATGGAAGGCTGTGGCATACGCCCTTGTTCAAAATATGCATTGACAAGGTAGTCGACCCGACTTTGGAAGCATGAGTTATCTCTCCTGGGATTTAGGGATTAACACCTTTAGAATACAAGATTGTCATCTCCTTTGTTTTAAAGCAACATATAATGAATATGTCAATATGATGCAGTAATAACTAATTGGGCTTATGTAGGTGTGTGTTAGGTTTACATGTATGTAGAATGAAGGTGGAGATCAGTGTCGTTTACAAGCAGAGAAATGACGACATGTGGAGGGACTAGTTTGGGTCCCGGATGACTCATCATGTCAAAGTTCACGCAGCCCATGAGAGTGATCACATTAGTAATTCACAAAGTTCAAATCCAGATCACAAGCAAATACTGTAATTGGAAATAGCCTTTCCCTAAGATGCCTGTACAATTACCATCAGTTTTATACGTGTTCAACCAGATAGGTTGTTTAGTTCAATAGAGATTAGTTGTTCAATTTAAACCCTGCTTAGTAAAGTTATTAGACCTGGCGAAGTGATACTCACTAGCCTCAGTTGTGAGGAGGGCTAGGCGGGTCAGTGTGGGTTCGGTCAGCAACTGAGGAGGTCAATCATTCTCACCTCTCTCGAGATCAGCATTCCATCGGCTGGTTCCATAGTCAAGGTAAAAGTTGCTGAGTTTTGTTATAGGGAAATAATTCATTCGTGCCTCAGTAGGGAATATTAAAAGTTTTAGATAGTCATGTTAGGGAGTGTTAAGTCAGAGAGTGATTTTTATTAGTTTTTTTTAGATTTGTATAAATAAATGATTAGATTGTTCCTCGGTATTTTATTATTTCCATGAATAACTTTGCATGTGTTGATATCCTTGCCATTTGGTCTCTACCAGAGTGGGTTTATTTGGGGCGTAAGCCTAGCCCAGTTTAGGAGCTCATATATCCCCTTGTTTTCTATAATTCACACAC
The DNA here is from genome assembly GCF_040958095.1 of Procambarus clarkii. Classification (NCBI taxonomy): domain Eukaryota; kingdom Metazoa; phylum Arthropoda; class Malacostraca; order Decapoda; family Cambaridae; genus Procambarus; species Procambarus clarkii. Next base: position 46,479,841 of record NC_091172.1, on the reverse strand, counting down.
TTAACGTAAATTTATATCCCCCTTTTACAAGTAATTTGGGTATTAAGCCCCAAGGGTTGAATGATTGATTAATTGGTCCAGACTCCGATTAAATGACAGCTTTTGGTTAATGGTCTGGAGGCGGCAGCGTAAAGAGATCCTTGAGTTTGCTAGAAACCTAGTACAACGTCACATGGCTGTAGAATCTTAGCCGATCGAGCGGCTAAGACCACGTGGCGTGGGACTTGGCTGAGAGTTAGCTCTGGGGTCCCTTGGAATTAAGTTTAAGTACACATATGCACGGGCCGGGTAAAGGACAAAGTAGAGCCAGTACCTATCCGTGTTACAATAATTTGATTTAATAAATTTGCACAGTGCAGCATGATGCTGTCACGTGGCCTGCTTTCTGGAGCAATATACAATCTGATGAATTTTATTCTGCTTTCTTTATAATACAATATTTCTCTTTATGGCATCATGGATAATAGTTGGAGATGTGGCAAATTTTAATCCCACTAATCCCATTTACAGTATTCAAAAGTATTGGCTCAACTAAAACTGGCAAGTAGAATAGAGGACAACAACATAGAATATATGACAAAGATATTATTATCTTTTGTTTGATTTATCAAATTAAAAAGTAAACTTAACATTTCCTTTATTGTAACGATAACAAATCATTTTTCAAGTTACCTATGGATCTGTGAATGAGCGTACTGGCCGCTCCTATTTCAAGCCAAGAACATTTAAAAGTAATATTTATGAAATATTAATTAAGTATTAATAAATGTTGATAATTGAGTGAAGTCTTTCGAGTGCAACACACATCCCGACTTACCACAAGAAAGTTCGTCGGAGTTATCATGGCAGTCAAGGACGGCATCACATTTCCACGTCATGGGTAGGCAACTAGAACCATCCAAGCAGCTGAATTCATCCTCAGCGCATGCACCTATGGATAGAAACAAAATTATTGATACAAACGCTTTATCCAGCAATGCGTTGTTTTGGTTCAGCAACGCATGCACGTTGCTGAGCCACATAAACCCTTCCCTCTCCGTCAGTCCTCCCCACCATTCCTCCCTCCCCCCATCCCCTCGTCCTCCTAACCATTTCCCATTCCCCCGTCCCCCTCGTCCTCCCAACCATTCACTCCTCCCATGTTTCCTTTTCCTCCCCACCATCCTCCACTCCCCTGTCCCCTTGTCTTTCCCGCCATTCCCCATTCCCCTCGTCCTCTCCACAATCCTCCGTCCCCTCGTCCTCGCCAAAATTCCCCCATCCCTGTCCTCTCGTCCTCCTCACCATCCCCTATCCCTTTGTCCTCCTCACCATTCCCCCCTTTCCTGTCCCCTCGTACTCCCCACCATCCCCCACTCCTCTCTACCCTTGTTCTCCCTACCATTGTCCCCTCATCCTCCCCACCATCCCCAATACTGTCCCCTAGTCCTCCCCACCATTCTTCACTCCATCGACCGATGTGTTCCAAAATGATCTGATGTTCCCATCAGAAAAATTACAACAGCAAATGATCTTATGTTCCCATCACTGAAAAATATGAACAGTTAAAAAAATCCAAATAAAAAAAAAACGAAAAAATAAAAAAAAATATACACACAAGATGAACGGTATGGTAAACAACACAGCTCAATTTCAATGCAGAGTTACACAAAATAATTAAAACAAAATGAAAATAAATCAAAATCTATAAAAAGTTCATTTATCAATGCCATCAGAAACATTGAAATGGAATCGTAACATATATAGAATAGCATGTGTTGCTTTTACGTGCAAAAGATGGCATTGTTTTTTTCCCCCAAAAATTGTTTTTACCTGTCACAGGTGTGGCATCTATATAGTAGGTATATAAAAACATGCAGGTATTTGAATGCAACGTTGTGTGAAAATTCGAAAGCAATCGATAAAGATGTTTCAGAGATTTCCCACACATGAAAACTCACATGAAAAACTCATTAAAGAAATATGTTTTTACCTGTCACAGAATAACATCTATATAGTAGGTATATTAAAACACGCTCATATGCGAATGGAACGTTGTGTAAAATTTTCAAAGCAATCGGTGAAGATCTTTCGGAGATTAGCAATTTTGAACAAACATTTACATTTTTATTGAAACTGGAACTCAACTCAGAATGTATGGGGTTCATGATTTGTACCAAGAGAAACAACAACGGCACTTTCCTGCACCGTGGGAGGTTACACCCTTTCCAGTTTTAATCCCTCCCTTTCCACCCAAGAAGCAAATTAGAGATCAGCCCAAGCTTCGTCTTGAGGCAAAGCTCAACGCCTTAAGCCATATTGATGCTCTGTTCACAGAGCATTCTCTCTCTCAAATTATATACACTGATGGTTCCCTACACCGCACCACGGGTGCAGCTGGAAGTGCAGTTGTCGTGACAATGGGCGATGGCCTATACTTTGAGTGGGGAGTCCGTAGAAACAACTGGGTCTCTACCCTTCAGACTGAACTATTTGCCTTGATCCTTGCACTGAAATGTGTATAAGTCTCAAAACTTGATACATTAATTGTAAGTGACTCCTTATCATCCTTAAATGCTCTCAACTCTCTAAGACATAACTGTAACAAGCTCGTGTCCGAAGCTAGACACAAATACAACAAAATTATTAAGGATGGTAACAGAGTCCATTTTCATGTGGCGAGGGAGCCGGTCGGCCGAGCGGACAGCACGCTGGACTTGTGATCCTGTGGTCCCGGGTTCGATTCCGGGCGCCGGCGAGAAACAATGGGCAGAGTTTCTTTCACCCTATGCTCCTGTTACCTAGCAGTAAAATAGGTACCTGGGTGTTAGTAAGCTGTCACGGGCTGCTTCCTGGGGGTGGAGGCCTGGTCGAGGACCGGGCCGCGGGGACACTAAAAAAAAAAGCCCCGAAATCATCTCAAGATAACCTCCATTTCATGTTGGCCTCCGAATGCATGATAGGGCTGATAAGTTAGCCAAAGAATCTGCCTTTAAAGGAGCCGTTGAGTGTAACCTTGGATTGTCAATGAGCAATCTGAGAGCAGCAGTACACCGAGCACTTCAACAAGATCTTGTAGATTTGAGGCAAAGTGAAATTGACACCAGTAATTCCATCTATCATCATACTATCATGCAAGATGAGCCACACATCTATGGATCATCCAGTAAAATCAGCAGACTTCTAGATGTTACTACTGCTCGGCTTAGACTCGGTTACAAGTATCTCTGGGAATTCTCATTATCTGCTGATGTAGACCTGACCACATGTAAACTGTGTCAACAAAATTATTCGCACACCCTCCGTCACTATGTGATGGAGTGCGAAAAGATACGTGAATTTAGAGACAATTCTATAACCAATGTTCCAGCGATGTGTCAATATTTCATTCAAAATGATCTGCTACCAGAAATTTTAGCCAAATATCCCCAGTTTGCTAACTGTAGGTAGTAACTAAGTGATTGTAACCTATCCACCGATGCCCACTGGATGGGGGGCGGTGTGCAGGACAAACATATAAATTTTGACTCTAGCTCTCCACATATGTCAGTTGCTTAATTTAGAACCTGTACATGAGGTCGATCTCGAACCCATTGTTGATGTGATGACTTATATTGAATTTTGTAACTAGCTCATCAAGATTGTAACTTGCTTAGCTAAATGAATTGTGGGGTTCAGTCCCTGAGCCCATTATGTGCCTCTGTAACCCTTTCCACTACCGCCCACAAGATGGGTATGGGGTGCATAATAAATGAACTAAACTAACTATAGTAGGTATATCAAAACACGCTCATATGCGAATGAAACGTTGTGTAAAATTTTCAAAGCAATCGGTGAAGATCTTTCGGAGATTAGCAATTTTGAACAAACAAACATTTACATTTTTATTCATATAGATTCTATTTTACACTATAAAATCTACTTGCAGCCTTTGCAACATAATTTTGTTTTCGTTATAAAACTCAACATTAATGGTGTACACAGTTTTTCACTATAAACACCGCTCACAAAAGAAAGGGCATATAATGATAACTACTCTGGCAATGAACTTTAATGCTGGACTATTTTCTGAACTACAGAATACTTGCTGGTTGGTAAACAAGCTACTGTTGTTACCATAAAAATCATTCCTAAGGAAAAACAGGCCATAAATCCAACACCAAGCAAATGTATTATTATCACAAAATTACTAAGTAACCAAAGGTCAGGTTCACATCTTACTCGATAAGCTCTCTTTTGATAAGTTGCTGACGATTGCTTTCGTCGGCCGCTGATATTGCCAGGACGGATTTGTGTCTCACACACTGGTAAATAATATTGTACACACTGTGAGGAACCCGTCAAGTGTAACCCACCCTTATTAGCCTTAGGAAATCAGAGCTTTAATTATTTGATTTGTTACCACACGAAGGCAATTTTTTACATTTTATAAATATGGGATTTTTTTCTTAAGTACAACTGGCACAAAGGGAAATCCATCAGTGGTTAGGATGGGTCAATTGCTCCTTGCAAACGATGGCTCATTACCTGGGCCCTTCGCAGGGTAGGATACGGGTGATCTTAGGATGGTCCTCGTTTTTCCACATTTGTATTCATTGCTGCTACAGGTTCTTTGGCTCTGACTATATTCTCATTCCTTTCATGATTACGAAAAATGTTTTTGGTGCTGAGTTCGTAAATTGGCTAATAACTCACTCGTTAATCTTATAAATTCAACTGGGTCTGGGACTCGATGAAGTTGCGTTCGAATTCTTGAAAAATACATGTTTACTGCTGAGGTTTGTTCGTCATGACCGAGAATGATATTGTTACTGAACTAGCGGATCATCAGGCCGTTAACAAGAAGGTTATGACAATGTTGTTGAATAACGAGTGGTGGAAACTCATTCGTTAAACTTGTTTTGGGATTAGAGAAAAAGATTGTTAATTAGCAATTATTAGAAGGAGACTGGGAGTGATTACAGACGAGCGAAGACGTGCTTTGACACACACCAGTCAACCCGTCCTTGGACCAAATCCATTTTATCCAGCGGTCGACCCCAAAAGGGCATTCATCAATTTTAACATTCTGTTTATTCAAAAGAAATTTTTTTCATATAAATTAATATTATTATATATTAGCATATTGGTCATATTTAGGCACTGGTTAGGATAGGCCAGGTGTTTAGGTTCTGTTGGCAATTATTTGTAGTATGTGGGTGAAGCATTTACAGTGTTGTAGTGCAAACAAAAGTCGTCAGCGAAGCACTTGTTCCGGAAGTGTTCGGACGTCACCAGTTGGTAGTTATGTGGAAACCGTTTTTCATTCATAAAAATGGGGGTTGGAGTTTGCATGGAATGGATTTTGGGTCTTTGTTTGGAGGATAGGCTGCTCAAGTTGGTGGTTGATGGCCATGTGATTTGGCTGTCCATGATTTGGTGTCTATGAGTTCAACGCAGATGTAAGACAGAGGATATTTATAACGGGGACGCGTACGAATTCTTGAAAAAGACATGTTTACTGATGAGGTTTGTTCGTCATGACCGAGAATGATATTGTTACTGAACTAGCGGATCATCAGATTGTTAACAAGAAGATTATGACAATGTTGTTGAATAACGAGTGGCTGCGCCAGTCAATCTCAACAAAACCAGTTGGGCCCATTCCTCCTCTGGCAACTCCTTGATATTGGCTACTTTTTCGAAATGTTCGAAGAATCTCTCTGCCTCTTCGGGCACAAACAGGGGAATATCCTTTTCCCTAACCCTATTATCTAGTGGGTGTGATACATGGGTGGTGCTCTCTGGCAACCCATCTTCAATCATTTATTCAGCTAAGGTTCTATTTGCTTCGATCTGCATTTGTTTGGTCCTCTTTTTCTTTCACCACCTCTAGTATGGCTTTCTCTTTTTCTACCTCCAGTCTGGTTTCCTCTTTTCCATTTCCAGTCCGGTTTTTTCTTTTTCTTTCTCTTGTTCATTTTTCATCTGCAGTTCTAACTTCAACCTTTCTAGTTGGAACTGTCTCTCCTCACTCTGCATCTAGAGCTCAAACTGCAATCTTTCCAAGCTCCTATTCCGGCTACTCCTGCTACTGGGATGAAGTAGCGGCTATCTGCAGTTACTCTTACTTGATCCCTGGGATCTCACTTCATCCTGCCCATCATCCTTCTTTCCACTTTCAGCTCCTTTCTTGGCTCCCTGTTCTGTCGCTTCACTCTTGGCTCTGAGCTGCCACCGCATCTCATCTTACATCCCAGCCAATTTAGATGCCTTCACCCTGATGCCACATCTTTCCGCTGTTTCAACTGATCCCTGGTGCAACCTTCGAAGTCCTCAGTCCTCCCTGACTCCACAAACGCTTGCACCTTATCCATCGTGTCCTGTGAGTCTTTCCCAGAGAGAGAATATACACCTTCGGGCACAAAGTCAACTTATTTCCACAAAGGGTGTATCAATCCACTCCCGGACAGGGTTTGGGTGTGTCAGTTCACTCTCCCAGACACAGGCCCCCAAATATTATAAGGTGTGTTGTATGTAGGGTGAGTACGTCCTTTCCATATAACCAACCAAAACCCGTAGAGTGCTTGTACTTTGGTCAGGAGATCACCTTGTATGCGTCCTGCTCTTGGAGAGGGGCTCAGCGTCACACATTTAGGAGGTGCGGCTCCAACACTGGCCTCGTTGTCACGTGTACACACCCAATTCGAGCCATTGTGACTTCCCACTCTCTCCTTGGTTCGTATGACCTCCTCACTCCCCCTTTTTTTGAATTATAATTCTGTACCACCCTATCTACAGCTGTGGTTCTTTCTCTCCTACTTTCTGGGAAGCCTCACTAGGACATGGGCAAACACCGGAAACTATATACATTTACTTAGACAGTGAACATGTAGAACATACATACAAGAATAATAATATGACTCCAAAACTTTATGCTATTATAGTCAGGTTGCATTTAATCCCATCAGGACTCTATCAGCTGCTTATATCAAGTGGTAGCCCAACTCCTGGCTTGCCACTTATGCTACCAACCTCACTTAGTGGGTTAAATCTTGTAATACAATATCAGCCCTAGAATATATATAAATATACACAAGGAATCAACAACATAAACATCAATGTAAATATTCCTTGAATCAAACGTTCAATCACTCACCTTCCACTGCGTCATGCATGCTAATTGTCACGGACCGTGGTGCAATCTACAATCCTGGCGCCAAACTACAGCAGTTGACCCTCCCATTAAATGGAGTTTCCCATCTTTTAGTCTGCCTGGCTGAAAGGTGACGAATAACCAGAGTCAGGCTAGGGAAGTGAGTGAAGCCGGGACAGTGGAAGATGTAGGTCGGCCTGAAGGTGCTAGCAAGTTGGGCTGGACAAGCACTGTGGACTTTACTTCTGGAAGGACTAGCCAAGTGGGCTGGTCGACCGCTGTGGACTTTACTCCTGGAAAGGCTGGCCAAGTGGGCTGGTCAAGCGCTGTGGTTGAGCGTAATAGACTTCACTCCCAGAGGTGCTAGCCAGTGAGACTAGATGAACGCTTCGGTTGAGTAGATTACGTTTCTGGAAGGTAACAGCCAGTGGGGCTGGTCAGGCGTTGCCGACTTTGTTGCTTGAGCATACCAACGGGTGCGCAACAAAGACCTCATCAGAGGCACCCTGTGGTCGTCATCAGTAAAGCAGGCTAGCGTGAGGGCTAGCAACGCCAATCCGGTTGACATCGCATAGACTTGTAAATATTATAATGATGATGGAAAAATAATAATGTGTTATTTTACTTTTACCTTCAAATATTACACTATATTCCCACCAAGATTAGGTTATTCTGAACTTGAGAAGGATCATTGAGATTATGAAGAACCCGGTTACGAAGGGTTTGTAACACTAATGACACTCGAACACTATCAACCCTCTATCAGTGGACATTAAGAACCTCCTCTCTACATCTAGAGGTCCACTACCAAGAACGTCTCCAGTTTCCTCCACAATTATCTACCATGATCCTCTACAGCTCTTCCAGGCTGCTGCACCATGAAGTTTTCCCTGAACAGCAATGATGCTTCACCACTGGTATCACAGAAGCCCGTGAAACTCCACTCCACTGCTTCTCCTCTCAATGCTTGAGGTCCAATTCCTCAGTATAGGACTGCTCTTCCACAGAGCTCAGTATTTCTTCAATAGCCTTGGAGTTCCATCCACAGACTCCTCCTCTGACCTCGAAGTTCTCTCAGGAACTCCTTCCCCCTGACAAACATGCAACCCATTGACACGCCATAAAGATCTTCCTCTACAAACATATAACTAAAATAAACTGCACAATAAATGTCTCCACTCGACATCCCTCTGATTTCTACCTGCCATAAGGTGACTCCCCCATGCCTGGGCGAGTCCATTCTCCACCCTCCCGAGGTGGTCCGCCTGACACTGCCAGCCACTGGGCCCAGTCAGTTACCTCCAAGCTTTCGGCGGGAGAGGATGTGCTGCTCCTCCTCAGCTGGTTCCCTCATCTCTATTCTTTTATTTAGGATTTCTGCCTTAATAAAATATGCCTAATATATCAATAGACACTTCCTATGGTCGCTTGGCACACGACCACCATAGGCAATCACTGTCAACTGGTTTAAAATGGCTTACCACAGAATTTGGTCCGCTCGTGGCATTCATTGTCTGAGCGGTCACCACCAGGGCACTCTAAGCTTCCAACAAAACAGCTTTAAAGACTGCTCCACTCTCCCTGCAGTCCGTGACCTGAGCTGACACGTCCACAAACTTATTCCACAAGCGAGACGTCTGTCCACTTTCATCTTCTTGAATGTATATCACTCAGGGGTTCTTCTTCAACAGGGGCTCAAACGGAGCACAACCTCCCCTCACGATTTCTGCAGCTCAAGTAAGGTCAAACCCCTCTGAAGCGAGTCTCACGCAAATTCTCTACATCTCATGTCGTCATTTATTTATATTCTTATTCACTGCCCATACTTTTAATCTAGTCGTTAAATTTAATCAAGTGTTTACTATATGTATTTCCAGGTCTATATTTCTTTGACCTCTTAGTTAGGTCAGGCCTGGCAGAATAACTCTCAGGGGGAGACTCGTTTTTCAGCTACCTGGGATCATAACACCTGACATAACCGCCTAGGCGTATGAGCGGTTGTACTACTGCATATTCAAGGGATCCTCTACTTATCATGAACCCTGATAAGTTTAATTTCACCTGTGTGATTGGTTTTAATTTAAGTGCCTCTGCCGCTCTCTGAGTTATGAAATTTTTCTGGGTCCCTAGTCGAATAGGCCACGAATGGTGATCCAGGTCCTTTTATTCTTGACTTGGAGTTGGGCAGTGGACAATATTGTATTTACTTGAAATGCTGGCTATTGTATGATGTAAACTTCTCACACCTTGCAAAACTAAACTTGTTTGAGAATTATATCTCTTACCTTGTGATTTGTATAATTTGATTTAATAAATTTGCACAGTGCAGCATGATGCTGTCCCCTTCTACACCTATTGCATGTGTTCAGTGGGGTCTTACAGCTTTTAGTATTATGTGTTTGAGACACCTGGTACATTGTGTAACTTTTTGAGTCGTCTGACTCGGATGTCTCTACTAGGATAATTTATACGTTTATATAAAGAATGTTTTTGATGACAAAACAAACACAACCCCCAGCCTACAGCATGCTTAAGGTTCACCGGTCTAGGTGAAACATTGTCTACAGGTTTTGAAGGCTTTGTTGTTTGTATGTATTTATTAGTTTATTTTTTGTGAGTACTTGTTGTACTCTTGGGAGTAGTTATTGGGTTCTTGGGTGCACTTATTGAGCTCTTGGGAGTATTTATAGTACTCTTAGGTCTCACTGATAAATCAGTGTTTGACCTGTTAGAATTACATTGATTATTAGTACCCTTATTACCTAACGACTGGGCCACTTTAGGAGTTTCAGTTAAGGAATTTAATGTTGGTACAATTTCTGTTGATTCAGTGGTGGCATTAAGTGCCTATGCAGGCAATGAGTCACAATAACGTGGCTGAAGTATGTTGACCAATCCTCACACTAGAAAATGAGGGACGACGACGTTTCGGTCTGTCCTGGACCATTTTCAAGTTGATTAAGTGCCTAGTTTGCTTGTTTATTATTTACTGTAATATGCAAACCTGTTAATATATCTTGCATTGTCAGGACAGTATTATTCTGATATGAATATAATTCATTTAGCACCTCACTTGTTGGAAATTTCCAACACTAATAAACTACTATTGTATTAAAATAAATCATCATTATTATATACTAACTACAGTAGTTACTAATTTCACTAACGGTAGTGTCAACATAAATTAACCATTTCATCTGCGTATTAATGCTAGAATTCTCATGAAATCGAGTAGCAACATTGCGTCAGATAATGTCCAGTTAGACACATTTATTACCAATGTGTTAGAGAATTGAATGTGGTTCTCTAAAATTGTCTGTATTCCGTGTAATAATTACTTATGGATAATATAACTCCAAATAATCTCAAAACGAGAGTTATTAACTAAAATTGTTCTGTAGTAGCAGTCCTTTCTGTTACGTGTGAATGCCATGGAGAAAATAAATTCTTCTCCATTTCTCGTTTAACACCATAAAACGAGAATATGATAATATTTAAAGCCCTATAATTGCAACCCAGTTCTCATTAACGTATTACATCCATAATTGTGCGGAAAAGAATTATTCGTGATTAATAATTTCTGTGGTGAATGTGAGGGAGGCGGCGACGCCATTGTGCGAGAGAAGGCATCCCTGGCGTGAAGAGTGGCGAGACACGTGGTAGTGACTGGGGAATTTATCGGCAAGAATTACGCTGATACTTGGTCAACAGTTAATAATTACTTATCCATGTGTTCAATAGTGCCCAGCCAGTTAATAATGCGTCAACAATTGAAGCCAAGACCCGTAATTACACGTACACAGCAGTGGACGTCAGAGACTGGCTGACACGGTTCCGGCAGACCTCAGTATTCAATACGCTCACGATAAGTATATGTTTCTCGTTTGATGCATCATCCTAGATGATATATTTGTGAGTAGTTTGTCGTTATATAGCGAGGATACCCAATATACAACGTTAGTACAAGTTCGTCAATTTCCTCCGTTTTCATGAATATTGAAACTAAAACGTAGCCTATTCAAATGCTACTTAATTTTCTCTGATTTCAGAGTATATGCGAGGAGTCATAACTTGTTTCTCGTCATTCGTGATATTCACCTCGAGTTCTTTCTTTGTGGAGATCCTGTGAACACGAGGACGAATGACGAAATGATGTTACAGAAATCGTCTTAAAGCTAAGACCTTTTTCGAACAAATTTATTTTATATGATTTGATTCTTATCTAATTCCTGTAGAATCTTTACATTGAATAGATTATTACCAGAAATGATGATTGGTAATTAATGTGTTTGCTCTGACTGTTGCTCAGTAATTCATGATCTTTAATATTCACAATTTGAGTTCTCATATATGAATCTATAGTAGTTTAGATTTATTATATCATTTACTCGGCAATGAACTGGTGGCGAACCACACTGGTTCCTAGATGTATATGAATTTCTGGAAATACACCCCCCCCCCCCCCTTCCCCCAATGTAGGTCTTTGAGGCTCTGACTTTAATTAATTAATAATACAGTCCATTGATTATTTCAAGTGATTATCCTTTAATAATTATCCATAGACACTGGTTCTCTAGTGTTATTCTAATGATATTTATTAGTTCTCTAGTGTTATTCTAATGATATTTATTAGTTCTCTAGTGTTATTCTAATGATATTTATTAGTTCTCTAGTGTTATTCAAATGATATTTATTAGTTTTCCCTCTTTTCTCAAAAGTGGGTAGTCCTTAAACAAGTAAATAACTGAATATATGAGTCAAGCCCCAGAAATCCCACATTATGGTCCTTATCGAACCGGATACAATCCAATTAATATTAATTACTCACTAACACCAATTATGTGTTAAGCATTATTGGGCTATACAAATATTTCAATATACGGCTGTCAGCAGACTGTCCATTATAGCCTAAATTCAATCCATAATTACTGATTCACTCAAGTCAGTGAATTCATTAACATTTTAGGATCCAGTATACTAATACAAATTACTGATCCCATATAACAATTAATCATTACTAACCCTGATAACATTATATTCCACAATTAGGAAGTACATTCAGGTGTTAAATATTATTTACGGCAGTAGAATACTTGCCAAACACAATTAATTCTCTTGTGTTCATTTAATTTCTTATACACATAATTTCTACCAGTGTATTTATTATATAAAATTACAAAATCCAAAAACATAGCACTATTTGCACATTACTGCACATTTATTGTAGTTATTATGCCAACCCAACAGAGGTAGGATATTTCAGACTGACACGGTACTAAGATTTGTACAAATCCAGTCTACACCATTAGCAGCATTAATAGGTAGGATTATTACCTAACTAGTACTGTTACACAGTGCTGGTGCATTATTAATTTATGTAGTGCTGACCCTAATGGATGGGATTAACCATTTATTGTGTAATTATATTTTATTACATATTTCTATGTACATCTTTGAGTGTTACTGTAAGTTCACTACCCATCCAAGGCTGATTTTGAAGAGCTAAGGTAAGGAACACCTGTAGTGATACCAAGGCACCACTCAAATCTTAGTTGCTTATTATTAGGTAGGTAGCAAACCTCTAAATGAGGTAAATTACAATCAGCCTCAAGAAAATATCAGGCTGTCAATAAAAATACCTGCTCTACATAAAGGAGCAAGTACCATAGCTGTTCAAGTAGCTATATAAGCCCTATAAAGCTCAGACTTAAAGCCAACATGGCTACTCCTGAACAATTAAGGAGAACCTATATTGGCCTGAGAGGTCTCCAGAATCACCTGTCAAGACTACTTGACGAATGTGACAACTGTTTAGGAACTAACTCAGTTGACGTCTTCGAGCTAAAAATTTCCACAAAGGTGGCTAGCCAAAAATATGACCAGGTAAAGGATATAATCGAGTCTTATAGGAACATACTTCTTGTCAGTAATACTGACCCAGACAAATTGCGTCTGATAGAATCTGATCTTGCCGACTATGAAGACATAATTCAAGAAAAGTTAGATTACTATAACAAAGTGCTTACGACACAAAATGTTCCTGAGTGGTCAGAACATTTTTGTAGTAGACCTACACCCGAGCAAGCACTCAGCTCAGCTGAAATACATGAGCTACCTCAAAATGAGGAGAATCCTCTAATCAATACTGATCACTACACAGGATCAACAACTGAATACAACCTTCATTTTCTACCATCTCATCTAATACAACTTCACGTAATCATTTATTTACAGAGTCTGATCAATTTTCAGACAGCTCTTCTCAATGTTTCCTGGATTCTATAAATTCAATGCATGAGGCTACTGAATTAACTAGCTCCTCACAGGAACGCAGAGAAACAAGTGAAGCTGCAAATGAAACTCTTAGTGAAGCTGCATTAATCAGTGAATCTGAACCAGAAAATCATAAAGCTAAAGCTGCAGCAGCAGCCGAAGCTATAATTAAAGCTAAGGCTAAGCAAGAAGCCTCGAGCAATACAAGTAATGGTCACAATTGCTCACACCAGCCTTCTAAAGTAAGTGCTAACAATGAGAAGACTGTTATAAACCTTGTACACCAATTATTAGATTTATCTCCACCAGAACAATCAGTTGACTCTTTACAAGCCTTTAGTTTTCAGCTTGAGTCACTGTTAAATTCCTTCTGTAAAGAGGTGGATCACCCAACTGCTGAGTGGATGACTAAAATTATCATCCAGAGAAAATTGTCTGATGACACACTCAATAAATTATATGTATACCAGAATGGTAATGTCCTGTCAATGCAGGATATATTTACAGGTTTGCGCAATATAAGCAATCATTCAGCAAACCAGGCACTTAATACCTCTTCTGAATGCACCGAAACTGTACCCACAACAGTTTCCTTACCTGGAACTCCTAAAGTGACACTGTCACTAGGTATTAAGGGTACTAATAATCGATGTAATAACAATAAGTCAAACACTGATTCATCAGTAAGGCCCAAGAGCCCCACAGGTGCTCCTAAGAGACCTAATAGTCCAAAGAGCACTTCCAAGAGCCCAGTAATTGCTCCCCAGAGTACACCAAGTACTCACAAGAGAATAAATAACAAACAAATGCAAGCAACAAAACCATCACAACCTGCAGTTACTGTTTTACCTGAACCGGTAACCCCTAAACGAGCTGTAGGATGGGGAATGTGCTTGTTTTGCAATCAAAACCATTCTCTGTACAAATGTACTAATCACCCTAATAGAGACACAAGAGTCAGACGACTCAAACAGTTACACAAATGTACTAGGTGTCTCAAATCACATAATGTTAATAGCTGTGACACCCCACTGAACACCTGCAATAGGTGTAGAAGGGGCAAGCATCATGCTGCACTGTGCAAATTAGTTAGGACAAATTATGTCAATCCTAGAATAGGAGGTGGAGAATCTACACCAGTACAGTGCTGCAAGGTGCGAGATGTGAACAGCGTAATTTCACCAGCATCTCAAGTGGATGCAACTTTTCCTACTGCCCAACTTCAAGTAAAGAACAAAGGAGCCAAGATCACCATTCGTGGACTATTTGATCAAGGATCCCAGAGAACTTTCATTACTCAGAAAGCGGCAGAGGCACTCAATTTACAACCAATCAGACAGGTAAAATTAAACCTGTCAGGGTTCATGATAAATCGAGGAACCCATGAATACTCAGTAGTTCAATCGCTTGTACGACTAGGTAGTCATGTCAAGACTATCCAAGCCATTGTTGTAGATCAAATACCTTTTGACCTAAATATTAAGGGTCTGGGGTACACAGCCCACTTCCTGCAGGAACGTGAAATTAATTTGGCTGACAACAAGTTAACGTTTGACCGCCTTAACAATGTAAATGTACTAGTAGGAGCAGACTACTATTACCAGTTCATAACTGGACATGTTAAACGATTGGGCATGAATATGCTCCAATCTGCAGGTGGCTATTTACTTACCGGTAAAGTTCTGAATGTGAACAAGCCTAAGCCTGCCAACAATAATAAATTAGTCAGCAGTAAATCAATTCTCCAGCAGCCAGCTAAAGGGAGAAACACAGCTGAGTAATAAGCCAGATTGAATGTAGTACAGTTAGTATTCGCCGAGATGTTTCATAGCTCTCAGTGGAAAACCAGTGGTCCGTACCTAAACAAGTACAAGTCACAGTGATCAAGCCATTGAATCCACTGCAGACCTGGAATTATTCTCGACAAGTAATAATTGACCACACTCAGTCTCCCTAGGTAATTGAAAATATTAGGTTAGAGAATCTAGCACTCTCTAGGTAATTAATAATATTAGGCTAGAGAATCTAGCACTCAATGCATCTAGCATTTCCTGAATTTAGCAATACTATGAAGTCATTAAGCAACTTCTATAATTATAAATACACTGGGACCAAGGTCCAAAATACCTGCGCTTAAGGTTTGCCAAGAAAACCTTATTAATTCAATGTTTTCTGCACTAAGAGTTAGTGAAAAATACTTGCATCAATTTTTTAGTTGTTTTTCTTTCGTTTCTGCTTAATTATTGTAGGAGCGCAGCACGAACAAACTTGCAAACTTACCAATACGTAAGTGAGTCTACAGAGAACTAATAACCCGTGAAACGTTTAGGTTGGGAAAATGTTACAAATTATCTTTGAATAGGATTAATCGTGGCAGTAATTAAATTTCCAGCAACCTTAGGTTTCCCTTTTGTTTAATGCATTATTATTAAATCATCAGCATTGTTACTTAACATGCTTAATGAGCTCAATATAGCTCACCTTTGAGTTAACGTAACATTTGAGTGGTTTCGAGTTCAATATAACTCATCCTTAGTTAGCGTAACAATTGAGCCCTTTAATGTTCCCCCATGCTAATACGAGCATTGCTCGCAATGATAATTGAACACTACAATGCTCCCCGCGCTAATTCGAGCACTGCTCAACAGAGAATCTGCCTAGATTCCGTGCTTAGCTATTCTTCAACAAGGATCTTGCACTAATAACCCGAGTTGATCTTACAGCTCACCTGTGAATTAACGTAATAATTGAGTGCTTTATTGTTCCCCATGCGAATTCAAGCTCAATATTGCTCGCCATGATAATTGAACGCTACAATACTCCACCTCGTTAGTTCGAGCTCAATATAGCTCACCCTGTTAGTTCGAGCTCAATATAGCTCACTCTGTTAACGAGCTCAATATAACTCACCCTGTTAGTTCGAGCTCAATATAGCTCACCCTGTTAGTTCGAGCTCAATATAACTAACTCTGTTAACGAGCTCAATATAGCTCACCCTGTTAGTTCGAGCTCAATATAGCTCACCCTGTTAGTTCGAGCTCAATATAGCTCACTATGTTAACTGTTAACGAGCTCAATATAGCTCACAATGTTAACGAGCTCAATACAGCTCCCAATGTTAATTCGAGTACATTACTGCTCACAATTTAGCTAGAGTAACTCCACTAAGAATTGGTGAGTTATCACAATTAGCTTAGTCTTCTACTTAAGTAGGTTAGAAATTTAAACCATTTATTTAGGTAGGTTTAGGGACTTTAGTTAGTGTCAACTGAGTACTAGCCTAGTCTGTACTCACAATTAATTGCAGTTGACTATGCTTAAAGAGACTGATTTAATAAACTCAATTTTCATTTAAAGGTTGAGGATGTATTAATGAGTTTACAGTGTCAAGCCTATGAGCTGCAATTCAATTAGCTCATGAGTCAGAATGACTAGGCTACTAATCTCACTGTCGACTCAGAATCTTCCTTGATTTTAATGAACAAACCTTATCAGTTTACTAATATTACACTATTTTAGCTAGTTAGCAACTTAGTTACACCATCAGTCAGAATGACTACTGCACGGATGTGCATATTAAATCAAATTTCCTCATTTGATTTTGGGGGTGATCATGATGCTGCGTGATGTAATTGTCTAGTAACTCAATATTTACATGTCACAGCGACCCTAGACAGTGACCTTACTGTGGTGTCAGAGTCTCCTTGATCTTGAATGACCCAATAATACTTTACTGTATAATAATGTAGAATATAATTTACAACAATAATGTTATCAGTTCTTAGGAACTTTTTCTGAGTTTGCCTAGAATTCAGCAACTACGTAATACACCATTACATGTCACTGCGACCCTAGTTGTTGAGTTTATTGTAAGCTTTAGAGGGTTCTTGATTACAGATAACTTAATCATCCAATATTTCAATGTTTAATCCATGTTTCCATTTGACATAAATTCCTTTACAAGACTCAAAGTCTTGTATGTCCTTGACAATTACGGGACATCCGTTATATGTGTACTAACGAACTAACATACTAACATTAATACTAACTTCGGGATAGGTACGTCAGTACTCAACATTGCACTGCGACCCGAGAATTCTTCCCCCCGGAGTTATGTTGGAAATTTCCAGCACTAATAAACTACTATTGTATTATAATAAATCATCATTATTATATACTAACTACAGTAGTTACTAATTTCACTAACGGTAGTGTACACATAAATTAACCATTTCATCTGCTTATTAATGCTAGAATTCTCATGAAATTGAGTAGCAACATTGCGTCAGATAATGTCCAGTTAGACACATTTATTACCAATGTGTTAGAGAATTGAATGTGGTTCTCTAAAATTGTCTGTATTCCGTGTAATAATTACTTATGGATAATATAACTCCAAATAATCTCAAAACGAGAGTTATTAACTAAAATTGTTCTGTAGTAGCAGTCCTTTCTGTTACGTGCGAATGCCATGGAGAAAATAAATTCTTCTTCATTTCTCGTTTAACACCATAAAACGAGAATATGATAATATTTAAATCCCTATAATTGCAACCCAGTTCTCATTAACGTATTACATCCATAATTGCGCGGAAAAGAATTATTCATGATTAATAATTTCTGTGGTGAATGTGAGAGACAGGTTGAGGGAGGCGGCGAAGCAATTGTGCGAGAGAGAAGGCATCCCTGGCGTGAAGAGTGGCGAGACACGTGGTAGTGACTGGGGAATTTATCGGCATGAATTACGCTGATACTCGGTCAACAGTTAATAATTACTTATCCACGTGTTCTATAGTGCCCAGCCAGTTAATAACGCGTCAACAATTGAAGCCAAGACCCGTAATTACACATACATAGCAGTGGACGTCAGAGACTGGCTGACGAGGTTCCGGCAGACCTCAGTATTCAATACGCTCACGATAAGTATATGTTTCTCGTTTGGTGCATCATCCTAGATTATAAATTTGTGAGTAGTTTGTCGTTATATAGCGAAGATACCCAATATACAACGTTAGTACAAGTTCGGCAATTTCCTCCGTTTTCATGAATATTGAAAATAAAACGTAGCCTATTCAAATGCTACTTAATTTTCTCTGATTTCAGCATGTATGCGAGGAGTCATCAAGTTGTTTCTCGAGTTCTTTCTTTGTGGAGATCCTGTGAACACGAGGACGAATGACGAAATGATGTTACAGAAATCGTCTTAAAGCTAAGACCTTTTTCGTACAAATTTATTTTATATGATTTGATTCTTATCTAATTCCTGTAGAATCTTTACATTGAATAGATTATTACCAGAAATGATGTTTGGTAATAAATGTTTTTGCTCTGACTGTTGCTCAGTAATTCATGATCTTTAATATTCACAATTTGAGTTCTCATATTTGAATCTATAGTAGTTTAGATTTATTATATCATTTACTCAGCAATGAACAGGTGGCGAACCACACTGGTTCCTAGATGTATATGAATTTCTAGAAATACCCAACCCCCCCCCACCCAATGTAGGTATTTGAGGCTCTGACTTTAATTAATTAATAATACAGTCCATTGATTATTTCAAGTGATTATCCTTTAATAATTATCCATAGACACTGGTTCTCTAGTGTTATTCTAATAATATTTATTAGTTCTCTAGTGTTATTCTAATGATATTTATTAGTTCTCTAGTGTTATTTTAATGATATTTATTAGTTCTCTAGTGTTATTCTAATGATATTTATTAGCTCTCTAGTGTTATTCTAATGATATTTATTAGTTTTCCCTCTTTTCTCAA
Organism: Procambarus clarkii; assembly: GCF_040958095.1. Classification (NCBI taxonomy): domain Eukaryota; kingdom Metazoa; phylum Arthropoda; class Malacostraca; order Decapoda; family Cambaridae; genus Procambarus; species Procambarus clarkii. The sequence goes on along the minus strand of NC_091172.1, from coordinate 46,460,678 downwards.
AAGTGGGTGGTCCTTCGATTTATTAAATCAAACAAGTAAATAATTGAATCGCTAGACAATTTTCTTTGGATGACAATTTTAGCCATCCACTCAGCAGTGGGTTGATCCACTTCAATGCTGAAGGATTTTAACAGTGACTCGAGTTTTTTAAATATATGTTTGCAAGGAGCAATTGATAAGTCCTAAGGTTGAGATAAGTCCAATAGTTGATGTACAAGATTTATGATACCTTTCTCATTCTCAGCACTTTCTCTAAAGAGCTGGATAGCTTGATTGATGCTAACACATTCGGCATTACCTCTGGAGGCGCCTGATAGCTGAGTGGACAGCGCTTCGGATTCGTAGTCCTAAGATTTCGGTTTCGATCCCCAGTGGAGGCGGATGCAAATGGGCAAAAAGTTTCTTTCACACTGATGCCCGTGTTACCTAGCAGTAAATAGGTACCTGGGAGTTAGACAGCTGCTACAAGCTGCTTCCTGTGGATGTGTATCAAAGAGGAGGCCTGGTCTTAAGGCTTCTTGCCTAGCCTCAGTTTCAATTTCAGCTTCAGCTTTTAATACAACTTCAGCTTTCAGTTCAGCTTCAGCTGCATCTTCATCCCCTGTTTCAGCTTCACTTGTTTCTCCAGGATCTTATGGAGAAGCTTGTCAATTCAGTAGCCTCACGGATTTAATTCTCAGAATCCATGGAAAATATGGATATAATATCTGAAAACTGTTAAGATCCTGTTAATGAGTCATTGGGTGAAATTGTATTACAGGAGACTGTAGAAAATGAATGTTTAACTTTAATTGTTGATCCTTTGTAAGGGTCAGACTTGATTAGAGGAATATCCTCATCTTGAGGTAGCTCATTTATTTCATCTGATGAGCTTGTGGCTTGCTGTAGTATGGGTATACTATAAGGATGTTCTAATCCAACAGGAACATTTTCTGTTGCAAGCATCTTATTATAGTAATTTAATCTGGCCTGAATTTTGTCTTCATAGTTAACTACGTCAGATATGATTAGATCTATTTCGTCTAGGTCAGTATTACTGACATGGAATGTACCTATGTACAACACAATAAATTCTTGTACCTGTTTGAATTTCTGGTTAGCTATTGTTGCTGAGAATTCCAACGATATGAGATCAACTGGGGCTACTTCTACCCAGCCGTCACATTTGTTGATCAGCCTTGTCAAGTGACTTTGAAGGCATTTCAAAATTTTTCCAGTTTTTTCTGGTGTAGCCATGTTGGCTATGGGTTGAAGCCTTATAGGGCTTATATTGCTAATTATAGACATCTATGATACTTGCTCATATATGTGAAGCAGGTACGGTTATTAATAGCCTAATATTTGATTTCTTGGTTAGGCTGATTGTAATTTACTTCGTTCGGAGGTTAGCTTACCTACCTAATGGTAAATATCTATGATTTGAGTGTTTCTTTAATGCCACTAGGGTTGTACGTCCAGTTAGCTTTTCTTTATCACCATCAGTTGGTATAGTGACACCTAGTAACACTCAAAGATGTATAGTAACTATGCAATGAAATATAAGTACGCAATTGTGTGAAATAATAAATTCACCCTACTTAAGGTTTGCACAACATTAAATAGTAATGAACAGTATTGTCTAACCCAGCACTAGTTAGAAATCTACTGAACTGCGCAGAGCGCCTGCAGGTCCTCGATGGGCTTGCAGAACGCGCCTCAGGGTATTTTTAGTTTTAGCGTATGATTCAATACTCCCGCGGCTACATGGGGTTCACATCAGCTTCCTCAAGACTCTTGTAAACAGGCGCCATTTAAAAATATCGTCGGCAACGTTCCCGTGTGTGCGAGCCTCAGCACTGAGGGTGCAACCAATGCTGGCGCACGCAGCACGAGCACTGCTGTTAAGCTTGTGACCACAGCATCGCCTAATAATGTCAAATATATATATATATATATATATATATATATATATATATATATATATATATATATATATATATATATATATATATATAACTGGTATTATTTAGCCATGATAGTATTACAGAAGAGCCTGAGTGTGATAATGACTGTGTACAATGTTCAAATATCAGTGATTCAATGCTGTTCACGATGTTCACAGCGCTAACCACAGCATTATTTCGTCCATCTAGGAATCTTCAAGCAACTTCATATGTTACTCTACAAAGTAAACTTGTGGTCATTTATTCATTTACTGGATTTAGTGACCAGGATTGTGATAATAGACGGATTATGGTGATAAGTAGTGCTGTGCATAGTATTGTGGGAGGAGGAAGTTTGGTGAGGGAGGGAGGGAGGGAATCCAGATAGCGTCACTGTGTGTGGCAGCCACTCTTGTTTTGCTCACCATACATATTATATATATGTCACGTTTGTAACGAGAAAAAAACATGCTTTTTTTGAAAAACTGTGTCTTTCATGTGAGAGAAATATTCGAAACCCCTTTAACAATTGCTTTGAAATTTTGACACAACGTTGCATACGAATAGGAGCGTGTTTTTATATACTTAATATATAGATGCCCCACCCGTATCAGGTAAAAACGTGGTTTTTTTAAACAGTGCTGCGTTTCACTTACGAGATGGAAAAGGATGGGAAGCTGCCCTTTCTAGATGTAACAGTCATGGAAAAGAGCGGAGGTTTCCACACTGCAGTCTACACTAAGGAAACAAACATAGGAATGTGCCTAAATGCCAACAGCGACTGCCCAGACAGGTACAAGGGGAGTGTTGTTAACGCATATATCGACCGTGCTCTCAGCCACAGCTCAGAATGGAAGCAAGTCGACGAAGAACTCTGTAGGGTAAGGCAGGTCCTAGTCAATAACGGCTTCTCCAATGGTTTCGTCGAAGACATCATAAGAAGGAAAGTGAAAAGCCATGCAACCTCTGAAGAGACAACTAACACAACACCTATACCCCCTATTTGACTATTTTACAGGAACTTCTTTTCCACAGATCATAAAACGGAGGAAAGGGTCCTGAAAGATATTGTTAATAGAAACGTTATCCCTACAGACAAAAATCAGAGGATACAACTGACGATTTACTATAAAACCAGAAAAACGGCCAGCCTACTCATGAGAAACTCTCCAGACACAAAACAGAACGCTTTAAAAGAGACTAACGTCGTCTATGCCTTCAAATGCCCACTTGGGGACTGTAAGCTCCAAAAAACCCAGTATATAGGAAAGACAACAACATCTCTTTCTAGGCGTTTAACGATGCATAAGAAACAGGGCTCCATTAAGGAACATATAATCTCTTCCCACAACCAAACCATCGCCAGAGAAATCCTAGTAAACAACACAGAAATCATCGATAGATACAGCGATAGCAGGCGGCTTGACGTTTGCGAGGCACTACACATCAAGAAGTCAACACCAGCAATCAACAGCCAATTATTGCACAACTATATTCTACCCACCTCAAGACTCCACTCCGATATAGAAGCATCAAGAAATATGGACCAATAGGCTTTCTACAAACACTTCTATTCAATATCCATTGTTTCGTGTTCTGTCTTGTGTTGATGAAATTAATACCCTATTAATACCCTTGTTCTGTCTTGTGTTGATGAAAATTAATTCCCTATTAATACCACATTTTGTTCTGCCTTGTGTTAATGCCACATCACCCCTTCCACCTCACTCAAATGTAGATATAAAATCAGAGATACGTAAGTTCTATTCAGTTGTGTATTTGTGAACTAAAGTCTTTGAAAATGTAATAAGTTTTACGAAACGCGCCCGTGTCGCGTCAGACTAGAAATAAAAATGAATTTTGGAGAATTGATTTTTGATTTACCTCCAACAGTGAAGCGTAATGTACGAAAGATTGAGAAAATTCGTGTTAGAATTATTAATCTTACTTTTTCGGTCATATTTAATAATATATATATATATATATATATATATATATATATATATATATATATATATATATATATATATATATATATATATATATATATATATATATTGTGACGGTAACGCGTTGGTGTTCGGCTGTTTCAAAAGCTAGGGGTATGGCCTCGTCACATAAAGAAACAAAAAAGAGAAAATCTGGAACTTCGTCTGTGGTAAGGTAATGGGAAGACACACAAAACACAAGTAAATTTAACAATGAGATTTTAATTACGTTAGAAAAGCAAAACATGAATAAAATGGACATACAAATTGTAACATAAAACCAATCAATCAAAATAATAAGAATAATCAAATGGCAAAATGAAAAGTTACGTTAAGACAAGTTAGTAATAACAAGTGAATAATATACAATGCAATATATGGGTGCAGGAATATTGGCTTTAAGCTGCCACCTCTCTTAGTACACGTAAGCCAGAGCTTAGTTTACCAACGAGACGTGTTAACTTGTGGAAAGCACTGGATATTCTGAGGGCTGTAGGTCGTGGTGGCCCCAGACATCAGGTAGTGTGGCGTGTGTAGGGAGCAGGTGCGACTGGGCACCAGCCAATCAGCGATGAGCAGGCGACGGACAGGTAGTTTGGTGGTTCGAGTGGTGGAGGTGGAGCAGGTGTTCCTGGTGCTGAATACGTTTGCTCTTTGGCAAACCTTGGTGTTGTACTTGTTGGATATTTCTTCCATATTAGTAGTATTGTTGTATAGGGACGAACTTAGGAGGGAAGAGCAGGCTCAATCTCTCTTGAAGGAGATTATCGTCACAACTCTCCCCCGAAGCCTGCAGTTCTGGAAGAAGTACGTCGTTATGTGGTGGAGTAATAGATGGAGTCGCTTATTCTTCATAAACTCTGGAGAGGGCATCGGCTATTATGTTGTCAGAACCATTGATATAGCGGATCTCCAGGTTGAAATCTTGTAAATACAAAGCCCATCGTAGAAGTAGGTACGGAGCGAAGTGTTGGAGGTTCAGGACGATGGATAGTAGCTCCTTTTCAATAGTGCTGTAGTTCCTCTGGTGTGGTTTCAATTTGTAGCTGTAGTAGCTGACAGGTAGAACCTCCTCGCCTCGTTGTTGCATCAGGACACCACCAACGCCGGTACCACTGGCGTCGACATGAAGGACGAAAGGCTTGGTGATATCTGGCGAGGCGAGAATGGGATTAGAACAGAGGAGGAATTTGAGTTGTTCGAAAGCAACGGTTTGCTGCATGGTCCACTTATACCATTGCTTGGGACTGGTTAATAGAATTAGAGGTGTGGCGACTGTACTGAAATTTCTCACAAACCTACGGTAGTAGGAGGCAAGACCAAGGAAGCGCAGGAGCTGCTTCCTGGTGGTAGGCTGTGGATACTGTTGGATGGCTTGAGTGTGTGAGTTTAACGGAGCTAGGCTGCCACTCCCAATAACATGACCCAGATAACGCACTTTACCTTTCGCGAAGGTGGACTTGCCCAGGTTGATGGTGAGGCCGGTTGTCAGGAGCTTGGAGAACAGACATCGCAGCCGGAGCAGATGTTCACTCCAGGTGTTGGATGCTACGACGATATCATCCAGGTAGGCGTTTGTGTTATCCAAGCCCTGGATGACACGGTTGACAGCTCTCTGAAAGGTGGCCGGGGCATTACATTGTCCGAAAGGAAGGCGTTCATATCTGAAAAGTCCAAAAGGAGTGATAAAGGCAGATATCTCTTTAGCTCGCTCCGTTAGACACTTGATAGTACCCCTTAAGCAAGTCCACTTGGGACAAGTACTGGGCATTACCAATGGCGTCAAGGATGTCATCTATCCTTGGCAAGGGGTAAGCATCCTTGACTGTTATGTTATTCAATTTACGATAGTCAGTACATAACCGCACCTTACCTTGGGGTTTGGGCACCAAGATACAGGGTGAGGCCCAGGGGGACTCACAAGGTGCAGCCAGTCCATGATCCAAGAGGTACTGCACCTCAGCACGCATGACTTCCTTCTTGCTAGGGCTGATTCGGTAGAAGGGTTGACGAATCGGCCGGGTGTCGGGGAGCAGTTGGATGTCGTGCTGGGTAACATTACACTCTTGGGGGTCATCTCGGAACAACTCCTGATGTTCTCTGAAGATCTTGACAAGAGGTCCAATATGATTATCCTGAAAGTATTTGGGAAGATCATTAAGGATTTCGGAATTAGAAAGCGCTGACTCCTTGTCAGTGCTTTCGGGAGGAGAAGCTGTGAAGGTCTCACTGTGGATGTAGGGTTCTGTGAAGGTAGAATAATTTATCATGGTACTCCAGTGGGAGGAGTACCATTATATAGCTTCAGGAGGTTGACGTGGCACAGCTGGGTCTTCCGCCGCTTATCTGGAGTCTCAAGAACGTAGTTATGGTTGTTTCGGCACTCCTTGATGCGGTAGGGTCCTGAAAACCTGTTTTGTAAAGGAGAACCTGGGATAGGGAAGTATGCTAGCACGAAGTCTCCCGGCTTAAATTTTCTTACTTTGCTGGTCTGGTCGTAATGAGTCTTCATCCTCTCCTGGGCTTTCAATAGATTATCATGGGCAAAACTGTGGACTCTCTCTAGAATGTGTTGAAGGTTTTGAAGAAACTGGGGCAAATTCTGATGCTCACTGAAGGTGGCATCACGTAGAGAGTCTTTGAAAGCCTTGAGGGGAGTCCGGCACTTACGGCCGTAGAGCATCTCATAAGGAGATACTCCTAGGGACTCATTGGGAAGACTTCTATAAATGCACATTATCAAATCAATTTGCTTATCCCAATCCTTAGAGGTTTCGCTACAAAACTTTTTCAAGAGTGCTTTGATAGTCTGTTGACTACGCTCAAGAGAACCCTGTGAAGCAGGATGATAGGGGCTGGACAATACCTGTTTGATGTTGAACTCCTCCAGTGTCCTTTTGAAGAGATCACTGGTGAAGTTGGTACCACAGTCGCTCTGAATCTCCCTGGGAAATCCATATTGAGTGAAGATCTTCAATAAATGCTTTACAACCATAGCAGCCGTGATGTTCTTCACTGGAACTGCCATGGGAAATCTGGTGGTAGGACACAGGATGGTTAAGATATAGGCGTTACCTGAACTGGTCCGAGGTAAAGGACCAACACAGTCTATAATAAGTCTGTGGAAAGGTTCCGCAGGCACCTGTATGGGAATCAGTGGCGCTCTGGGAATGGAGATGTTCGGTTTGCCTGCCATCTGACATGTATGACACTGTTTTACGTATTGTTTGACGCTATTTACCATACCTGGCCAGTAGTAGTCTTGACGAATCCCATGGTAAGTTTTGTTGAATCCGTAGTGGGAGAGTGCTCCGTGGGCCAGGTGTAGAATAGTGGGCCGCAGGCTGGTAGGAATCACAAGTTGTTCGATGTTGGCCCAATCGTCCTCCTCCTTCAGTTTACTGGGTCTATATCTGCGGTAGAGCAAGTCGTTCTCTAGGAAGAACCCAGGAATACTGTCGGGTTGAGTCTCAGCCTGGAAAAACAATGGCGTTAAGGTAAGATCTTCCCTCTGCAACTTACGGAACTCCAACTTGGTCAGATTCGGGGGTAGTTTCTGAGGGTCTTGAGGGACAGCAGTAGCAGTAGAGTCAGCTGAATGTGGTCGTGCGGCTTGTGCACGAGTGGTCACTAGAAGGAGCAGAAACTTCATCACTCTCTTGAACCTCTGCTGGAACATACTCGAGTATAGGGTTAATTGGCACAGAGGTACTCACCTGGGGTTTGTCCATGACGATCAGGTTGGTCGGTTGCAGGTCTTCTGCCAAGTCGTTGCCTAGGAGAAGTTGCACTCCAGGCATGGGAAAAGGCTTTTCCCTGACGGCGACTTGGACTTCTCCGTTCACGTAGGGACAATCCAGGTGGACTCTGGCAAGAGGATAAGGAGTGGTAGCAGTGAGGTCAGTGATGAAGACAGTTTCTCCGGTGTAGGCGATGTTGGGCACAGCCGACTTCAAGATGATCGATTGAAGAGCCGCTGTGTCCCTCAAGATCTTCAATTTGAAACGTCCCTCCGGATTTGAACCGTTGGCAGAGACAGTTCCAGTATACAGGTGGTTACTGAAAAGAGAAAGATCATTAACATTAACACCAACATTCATCACAGGCTTACCGGACTTAGGAGGAGTTGGTTTGGGTTTCTGTGTGTCAGTGGTTCCTTTGTATTGAAACTTACCACACTTGTCTATGGTATGTCCATAGAGTCTACAATACTTGCAGTACAATTGCGAGCCAGCTTGATCGGTATTCACTTTCTCGTAACTGTACCACGACTTCTTACTGGAGGATGGTTCGGGTGTCAGCCGGTGGATGAGGCTGTAAGTGTCAGCCGACTTAGCACACTTCAGGTAGTCGGTTTCTTCTTTATCTGCTAAATATAGACGGACAGGAGGCGGCACACGCCTCAAGAATTCTTCAACTAGCATCAGGTTGACGAGTTCTGTAAAAGTAGAGACATGTGCTGCTTCCAGCCATTTCATAAAATATCTCCGTTTTGTGTTAGCAAACTCGAGGAAGGTAGTGGAACTTGCCTTCAGGTGGTCACGGAATTTCCTTCGATAACTTTCTGTGGAGAGGAGGTAGGCGTCCAACACTGCTTGTTTCAGAGTCTGGTAGTCATTCTCAGACGCCAAAGTACTGAGTGTGACTGCAGCTCTACCTGTAAGATGGACTCTGAGAAGTGTGGCCCATTGGTCGACAGGCCAACTGAGTTGATTAGCAAGGGTTTCAAAGGTGGTAAAAAACACGTCAACTTCTGCTTCTACAAAGGATGGCATCAACTTACTTGCATGTGATATATTAAAACTGATGGGAAGATTGGCAGTAGCTTGCTGGCGTTGAGCGAGGTGTGAAGTTTCCAACGTGAATTCTCGTTGACGACACTCTAGAGCCAGAGTCGCTTGTTGCTTGTCATGTTCGCGTTGCATCTCCAACTCGCGTTATTTTGTTTCAAGCTGTACTCGTTCCAGCTCACGGAGTATTGCAATCTCACGTTCCTGGAGGGCGATGTCACGTTCGTGTTCTTCTTTCTTCAAGACAGCTTCACGTTCTTTGAGGGCGATTTCACGTTCTTGTTCTTCCCTTCGTATGGCAGCTGCTCGTTCTTGTTGTTCGAGGGCTTCTCTTTTCATGGCAGCTGCTTCTCTTTGCTGCTCGCGTTCAATCTTGGCCAGCTCTATTTTGAGTTTCATCGTTGCCAAATCAGTTTTATCTGCAATATAGTAAGTTTCATGAGTTTCAGAGTCTATCTTACCTTGCTCTAAGAAATGATCCAGTAACAGGTTGTGTATTTCACTCTTGTTGGCTTGGTAGGGAACTGTTAGTTGATACTCATGTGCAAGAGTTCGTAATTAAGCTGTCTTGGCATGACTTAAAGTCCCTATTGCACCTGCTGGATCTGCACGGAAAGCTTGGAGACGAAACATGGTGAAATTAGCAAATAAATGTACAACGAATATACCGTTATATAGTGAATGTCAGAAACAGGACAACGTGGCAACTGGTACCTATCCTGTGGAATCTTTAACAATTAAAGTTAAGTACAAGATGTTAAATGATTAATTTAAATCAAGGGCGCAGGAAATCTTGTACCAGGTACTCATGTAAGAGGAAAAGGGCAAGAAAATCCTACTAAACAAATGAAACTGAGTTTCGAAAACAAATGAAAGTTAATTGCCTCAAAAGTAAAATTGGTAGTCCAAGGATGTAGGCATACCTTGCCGAGTCTCTATAGGACATAAGCAAGTCTTTCCTACTGAAATTAATATGATACTTACAGAATTAGCGAACTTTTGTGCTCTGAAAAAAAGGCTAATTCCCTACCATTTTATGTATCATCATCTCTGACTAACGTGTAGGGGTGCGAGGTGTCAACTGGTGACGAGAACTGCTGCTGAGGTCCCAATTCAGCAACTAAAGTTCGAGCTAGAGGAACTATGGCCCTCTTTGTCCTCCTACAGTCAGATTGCTGAAGAATAGGTGCACTTGACCCGGGGCAGACCACAGTACCAGGGTACCAATATGATGATCTGTCAAAATATGAGAAATATCCAAGGGACAAAAGATGGTAAACACGAGTAATAACACGGAGGGAGAGATGACCAATTAAGAGTATGACTGAGGCCTATAGTCACCACGTAATCCAAAGTTGTCTCACCTTCACCATATGCTACTCTCGTAATGCACAATACACACCGCACCATATGAAAAATGAAATTGAATATAAAAAATAGTAAAAGCTACGTTACCAAAGTCAAATACGCTTACCATTAATTACTACTTGGCACCAGTACCTGAGTGAAGCTCCTAGGACAGGCCCCCACTTAATATGTGACAGTAACGCGTTGGTGTTCGGCTGTTTCAAAAGCTAGGGGTATGGCCTCGTCACATAAAGAAACAAAAAAGAGAAAATCTGGAACTTCGTCTGTGGTAAGGTTATGGGAAGACATACAAAACACAAGTAAATTTAACAATGAGATTTTAATTACATTAGAAAAGCAAAACATGAATAAAATGGTCATACAAATTGTAACATAAAATCAATCAATCAAAATAATAAGAATAATCAAATGGCAAAATGAAAAGTTACGTTAAGACAAGTGAGTAATAACAAGTGAATAATATACAATGCAATATATGGGTGCAGGAATATTGGCTTTAAGCTGCCACCTCTCTTAGTACACGTAAGCCAGAGCTTAGTCTACCAACGAGATGTGTTAACTTGTGGAAAGCACTGGATATTCTGAGGGCTGTAGGTCGTGGTGGCCCCAGACATCAGGTAGTGTGGCGTGTGGAGGGAGCAGGTGCGACTGGGCACCAGCCAATCAGCGATGAGCAGGCGACGGACAGGTAGTTTGGTGGTTCGAGTGGTGGAGGTGGAGCAGGTGTTCCTGGTGCTGAATACGTTTGCTCTCTGGCAAACCTTGGTGTTGTACTTGTTGGATATTTCTTCCATATTAGTTGTATTGTTGTATAGGGACGAACTTAGGAGGGAACAGCAGGCTCAATCTCTCTTGAAGGAGATTATCGTCACAATATATATATATATATATATATATATATATATATATATATATATATATATATATATATATATATATATATATATATATATATATATGTATATATATATATATAATATATATATATATATATACATATATATATATATATATATATATGTCGTACCTAGTAGCCAGAACGCACTTTTTGGCCTACTATGCAAGGCCCGATTTGCCGAATAAGCCAAGTTTTTCTGAATTAATATATTTTCTCTATTTTTTTTCTTATGAAATGATAAAGCTACCCATTTCATTATGTATGAGGTCAATTTTTTTTTATTGGAGTTAAAATTAATGAAGATATATGACCGAACCTAACCAACCCTACCTAACCTAACCTAACCTATCTTTATAGGTTAGGTTGGGTTAGGTAGCCGAAAAAGTTAGGTTAGGTTAGGTTAGGAAGGTTAGGTTGTCGAAAAAACATTAATTCATGAAAACTTGGCTTATTAGGCAAATCGGGCCTTGCATAGTAGGCTGAAAAGTGCGTTCTGGCTACTAGGTACGACATATATATATATATGTATATATATATATATAATATATATATATATACATATATACATATATATATATACGTATATATATATATATATATATATATATACATATATATAAATATATATATATATATATATATATATATATATATATATATATATATATATATATATATATATATATATATATATATATATATATATATGTCGTACCTAGTAGCCAGAACGCACTTCTCAGCCTACTATGCAAGGCCCGATATGCCTAATAAGCCAAGTTTTCATGATTAATGTTTTTTCGACTACCTAACCTAACCTAACCTACAAAAATAGGTTAGGTTAGGTTAGGTAGGGTTGGTTAGGTTCGGTTATATATCTACGTTAATTTTAACTCCAATAAAAAAAAATTGACCTCATACATAATGAAATGGGTAGCTTTATCATTTCATAAGTAAAAATTTAGAGAAAATGTATTAATTCATGAAAACTTGGCTTATTAGGCAAATCGGGCCTTGCATAGTAGGCTGAGAAGTGCGTTCTGGCTACTAGGTACGATATATATATATATATACATATGTCGTACCTAGTAGCCAGAACGGACTTCTTGGCCTACTATGCAAGGCCCGATTTGCCTAAAAAGCCAAGTTTTCCTGAATTAATATATTTTCTCTATTTTTTTTCTTATGAAATGATAAAGCTACCCATTTCATTATGTATGAGGTCAATTTTTTTTATTGGAGTTATTAACGTAAATATATGACCGAACCTAACCAACCCTACCTAACCTAGTCTAACCTATCTTTATAGGTTAGGTTAGGTTAGGTAGCCGAAAAAGTTAGGTTAGGTTAGGTTAGGTTGGTTAGGTAGTCGAAAAACAAATAATTCATGAAAACTTGGCTTATTAGGCAAATCGGGCCTTGCATAGTAGGCAGAGAAGTGCGTTCTGGCTACTAGGTACGACACATATATGTCGTACCTAGTAGATACACAACGCAATTCGTGTTGGTATAGATCCCACCATATAAAATGGTCTTCATAATTAATTAATTGTGTTAGTTTGTTCAATATTTAGTTCAAATAGTCAATGGTAGGCTCTTCTTAGCCTCTAGTGTTATTTTGAAGTATCAATTATTTTATTAGTGACTTCGCAAAAATAAACACTACAAATTTTGTGTAGATAAACTCTGCAAAGATGTAGCCTCAATTTGGCTGGAGTTAATTTATGCGGTGTCACTCTGCAGGTAGTAAAACGCCACACAATTCATGGTTAAACTCGGTGAAAACCACTGAGACTAGGCTGGGCGGCCAGTCTATCTGGGCATTTGTTTATTAGATATTGTTTACTGATTCTTTTATTGAATAATAGTCTAGCTCTCTAGACTATCCCGGTTCGAAGACCCAATCATATGGGTCTGAGAACTAGTGCATTTCTAGGTTAAATGAAAAACTGGCTAATTCTGGTTCATCCGGTTTGATGTAGACAAATCATGTTGGGAAAACTGACTTATGGGATTTATTTGTTTATTTTATTTATTTATTAAGTAATTTATATTAATTTATTTCTTATGTTAATGTGTTTGTTTCAATAATGGACGGTTTGATACTAAGTTCCCACAAATCATTTCCTACACAAGCTGGGGCGTTCATTAATTATATGATATATCAATCGAAATTAATCGATTGGTAGACATTTACTACAAATGTCAAGACATCTAGGTTAGTAAACTAAATTAAACAAATGCAGCTTATCTGTATGGTTGTTTATGGCCTGGTCAACCAAATATGAACCCCAATGATCAATAGACTAATACTTCCCTAGGTGATGCTAGTGTAATCACATGTCATGTATTGTAACAGTTAATTGTTGCTAATTCTTCTTCACCTTTAATTACACTTGTCAAAAGGGTATGGAACACAGTAATAATCGTAACCAATATATGACGGCTATATCAGGGGAAATTATTGTAATTTATTAGATAAGATTGAATTAGTATTTACCCTGTTGGGTGACTCACTTCGTGTCCTAACCGGTATACCCCAAATCTAACTGCATTATTGGCAAAGAATGACTAGATTTATTTAATGGGTTATCGGGTAAAGAACACTTCCCTTATTGTTGACGAAGATCGTGATGATGATGGGAGTTTGTAACTCACATAACCCTGCATCTAGAGGAATATAATTGTGTAGCTACAAGCATTTTCCAAGCGAGACTTGTTCATGTTAAAATTAACGGCGTTTGCCTCCTTCCCGGCTTGAGAGACTTATCTCTCTCGTCAGTTCCTATAATGTCCTTTTATTGACAATGGGAGGCAGACTTTAATTTTTTAGTAATTATATTAGTTCAAGTCATATAGAATACTTTTCCTTAATTCTAATGCATGCACTGGTGTTTTAAGTGATTCTCATTATTATAAGCTAGTAAATTTAATTGCGACGAGGCAGTGATATCTCGTTTTTCTCGAGAAAAATTCCACACCAATCTCGTTTCTTTGAATGAATTTGTTAGTACAAAAACCGCAACAATATTAACTGAATATTGTATTAAAGGTTAGTAAATGGTGTCGGTTCTTCTAATCTTCATCCTAAATCTTCAGAAGATGTATAAAGTAAATCTTCAGAAAACTTTAATAATCATCCACATCCAACTAACTGTGGTGTTGCCAGATAATGAAGCGGTACTGCAATTGAAATGCAACTATAAGAGCAAAATGCTCTATGTCAGTAACAACTCTAAAGTAATTAGAGACTTATCATTTGGATACAAACTTTGATAGTCCCAACTAAGGAGAAACCAGCTGATAATCTATCTAGAGGACTGACATTAAAGCAGATAACTAAAGCCGAGATGTGGTTCCATGGGCTTCAGTGGATAGTCATATACAAGTGGCCCGAACAAAAGTCACAAGTCATAGTGACCAATGTCACTGTTCTCACTGAGATCCCAAGTCTCACTTGGCTTCTGTAATTGACTGTACTCAGTGCTCTGCTCTGAATAAAATACTCAGTGTAACCCAAAATGTGTTTGATTTCTTGCAGAAGGTAGGTAACAAGCACAAATAGATACATTAAGAGCACAAAGTGCTCCTAAGTACTGGGTCAAACATGCACAAGTGTAAACCTAGAGTGAGGACTATGAAACTTGTCACCAAAATATATATATGACTTAAGTCTCTGGATTGACCAAGACAATCAGAACGTTCTGCATTGCGGGGGGGAGATCACTGCACACAGACGTTGATCTTGAAGTAAACAACCTTAGTTCCTCCCCCCGGAATCTTTAGATAAGTAGATTGCTTGTGCTTTACTTTCACGACCACTGCGCACTCCATAGTGGGGTACTGGCTTCCCTAAGGTTGCCAAACTGTTAAGTAAATTCTTAAATCCTGCAATTCTTAAATCCTGTTTGCCTGAGGTGCGATGCTCGATGTGTCCTTTCCCTAGACCTCCACCACATCCTAGGGACCGTGAACTGCACCTTCATCCTTTTGAGACCACTGTGGTAGACATCACAGGAGCAATTATCCTAACAGACACCAGGGATAAAGTCCCTGATAAGGCTTACATTAAGGCTGTTAAGGCCTTTTTACTTGTGCCACCACTCGAGGAGCTCACCTGGAAGTGACTCCCCAATGAATGCTGAATCATTCATCTAGGCCTTCAACATGTTTGCTATATGTAGATCCTGCCCCAAGTTGATGATACCCGATAACGGGTCCAGCTTGGTGGCTGGTGAAGCATGCCTATTGGAGGTCTGGCACCACCCACTTGTTCAGACTGCCCTGAATCAATGGCAGTGATATAGGCAATTTTACCACCCAGAGCACTGCGACACGGGTGTTCTACGATAGGATGGTAGGGGGACAGTGAAACGCTGTCTAAGGAAAAAACTCTGAACTACCAGAAAGTAGATCTCCAAACCGTTGTCACAGAAATTAATTCCCGAGTCAATAACCGACCACTGACTTACCTCTCTGACGACAACTCACAACACGAGCCTGTTAGTCCATCTCATCTGATGTATGGAGGATCTGTCACCCCTATTGCCTCCCTCACTGATGAAGAACGTAGAGATCCTTCATACGTTGGGGAAAATGGTTTACCTCGGAGTTATAAACACCTGTCACAGGTAATCAGTCGGTCGAATGAATTTTGGACAAGGAAGAATTAACTGTTCTGCGTGAGTATCACAATGGGACTACCAACCCCTATAACCGAATTCACTTACAACCATGGCGATGTTGTTCTAATGGACAGCAACAACCGTATGTTCAGAGTGGCTTATAGGTTGTATTGTTTGTATTCACCCACACAGCCAGGGTACCTTGACGATAGTAAAAGTAAAGTGTAAAGGCACCACTAGCCTCAAGACATTATAAAAGTTAGTACCACTGGAGTTGACTGGAGAGGAAGTCGCCAAGAGACCTCCAATACTGGACGTCCATCCTGTACATACTGGTGCACAGGAGTGCAAAGTAAAATTAAAACAATATTTAAAAAAATCGGAAAAGGAGTAATGAAGTGTTCGGCCATTCCTAAACAGTGGGTTCCGATCCATGTTTATTTTCCCTGGAATTATGTGGGAATTTTCCCACACAATATTTATTAATATTTATTAATAGTTATTATTTTTACCTAACTAAATATACATCAGGAAAAGATAGTTTCTGTTGCTGTGTACAACCATCAAAACAAAATTAAAGTTAAGTTTACCTTCAATAGGAAGAAATGTAAATAATTCCTCCACTCATTGTGGAGAAAATGTGACCGCCACGTCACAAACATGTAGAGTACACAGCGTATTTGTGTCTATACATAAATATTTAATTCATAGAATCTGGTTATGGTTTTCAGCATAAATTAACAAAATAAATAAAAGCTGAAATCATTTTTAAGAATGTAAAATTTAAATACCTCTCCTCTGGGAATGTGATAAAATATATATGGGCAAGAGCGCTCCTTGACTGAGAAAGGGGACTCACCATATTACACTTAACCCAAACGGAACACACTCTAAGTTGGAGTACCTAAGTAACAGAAGACAGCGAGTCACTGTACGGGGTGAAGTCTCAGATTGGCGAGACGTCACCAGTGGGGTCTCGCAGAGTTCAGTCCTTGGACCCATACTGTTTCTTATATATATGTCAATGATCTCCCAGATGGTATAGAATCATTCCTCTCAATGTTTGCTTATGATCCAAAAATTATGAGGAGGATTAAGACTGTGGAAGACAGTATGAGACTACAAGATGACCTAGACAGACTGCATGAATGGTCCAACAAATGGCTACTAAAGTTCAACCCGAGTAAATGTAAGGTAATGAAACAAGGCCGTGGAAACAGGAGGCCAGACACAGGATACAGAATGGGAGATGAAGTATTTCATGAAACGGACAGAGAGAGAAGGATCTAGGAGTTGATATCACACCAACCCTGTCTCCTAAAGCCCACATCAAGAGAATAACATCTGCGGCGTATGCGAGGTTGGCTAACATCAGAACTGCCTTCAGGAACCTGTGTAAGGAATCATTCAGAATCTTGTACACCACATATGTAAGACCAGTCCTGGAGTATGCGGCCCCAGCATAGAGCCCGTACCTTGTCAACCACAAGGCAAAGCTTGAAAAAGTTCAGAGATATGTCACTAGACTAGTCCCAGAACTAAGAGGCATGGGTTACGAGAAAAGGCTGAGAGAAATGCACCTCACGACATTAGAAGACAGAAGAGTAAGGTGAGACATGATCACTACCTACAAAATTCTCAGAGGATTGACAGGGTAGATAAAGATAAACTCTTTAACACGGGTGGTATGCGAACAAGGGGACATAGGTGGAAACTGGGTACTCAAAGGAGCCACAGGGACGTTAAAAAGAACTTTTTCAGTGTCAGAATAGTTAACAAATGGAATGCATTAGGCAGTTATGTGGTGGAGGCTGACTCCATACAGAGTTTTAAATGTAGATATGATAGAGCCCAGTAGGCTCAGGAATCTGTACACCAGTTGATTGACAGTTGAGAGGCAGGACCATAGAGCCAAAGCTCAAACCCCGCAAGCACAATTAGGTGAGTACACTTGATGCAGGGCTGGAGTTTTGAAGAGTATTAAGGTTCTATGGTACACTCCGCTGATTGACCTCTTCTACAATAAGGGAAGTGCCTTGTTCCATTTCTGATATAGTTATAGGGAGGTGGCCCTTCTTAGTTTACCAGCCTGATATGGTTATGTGGCATGATCAACCAGCACTAATGGGTAAGTATTCTTGATAAAAAATCACCCTATTTCGTAATTTAATAATTCAATAAATTTTCTACGCATTACTGCAATGTATATTGAAGGCAGGCTGGCGTCCAGACTGAGAGCAAGACTGTACAGCAAAGCAACGCCGTAAATCCAAATTCTTAACTTAATTTACAGATTTGTTTAAGATTAGTTATTTATGGTTTTAAATATAACCCCCCCCCCCCCCCACCCCGCCAATTGTGTAAGGAGTCAGTTGTGCAGACTGATTCAGTCCACTACTTTTAATAAAATAAACTAATAATGTAATTAAATATATAATTAACCAAAATTTAATAATTTATCATATAAAATTAAACTTATTAAATATTGCTCTCATATGTAAATTTCCACAGTCCTTCCTTGGTGTCCATGGGAAGAGGTGGGTCTGACTAAAGGTGTCCATGGGAAGAGGTGGGTCTGACTAGTGTCCATGGGAAGAGGTGGGTCTGACTAAAGGTGTCCATGGGAAGAGGTGGGTCTGACTAAAGGTGTCCATGGGAAGAGGTGGGTCTGACTAGTGTCCATGGGAAGAGGTGGGTCTGACTAAAGGTGTCCATGGGAAGAGGTGGGTCTGACTAAAGGTGTCCATGGGAAGAGGTGGGTCTGACTAAAGGTGTCCATGGGAAGATGTGGGTCTGACTAAAGGTGTCCATTGGAAGAGGTGGGTCTGACTAAAGGTGTCCATGGGAAGAGGTGGGTCTGACTAAAGTGTCGATGGGAAGAGGTGGGTCTGACTAAAGGTGTCCATAGGAAGAGGTGGGTCTGACTAAAGGTGTCCATGGGAAGAGGTGGGTCTGACTAAAGGTGTCCATGGGAAGAGGTGGGTCTGACTAAAGGTGTCCATGGGAAGAGGTGGGTCTGACTAAAGGTGTCCATGGGAAGAGGTGGGTCTGACTAAAGGTGTCCATGGGAAGAGGTGGGTCTGACTAAAGGTGTCCATGGGAAGAGGTGGGTCTGACTAAAGGTGTCCATGGGAAGATGTGGGTCTGACTAAAGGTGTCCATTGGAAGAGGTGGGTCTGACTAAAGGTGTCCATGGGAAGAGGTGGGTCTGACTAAAGTGTCGATGGGAAGAGGTGGGTCTGACTAAAGGTGTCCATAGGAAGAGGTGGGTCTGACTAAAGGTGTCCATAGGAAGAGGTGGGTCTGACTAAAGGTGTCCATGGGAAGAGGTGGGTCTGACTAAAGGTGTCCATTGGAAGAGGTGGGTCTGACTAAAGGTGTCCATGGGAAGAGGTGGGTCTGACTAAAGTGTCGATGGGAAGAGGTGGGTCTGACTAAAGGTGTCCATAGGAAGAGGTGGGTCTGACTAAAGGTGTCCATAGGAAGAGGTGGGTCTGACTAAAGGTGTCCATGGGAAGAGGTGGGTCTGACTAAAGGTGTCGATGGGAAGAGGTGGGTCTGACTAAAGTGTCGATGGGAAGAGGTGGGTCTGACTAAAGTGTCGATGGGAAGAGGTGGGTTTGACTAAAGTGTCCATGGGAAGAGGTGGGTCTGACTAAAGGTGTCCAAGGGAAGAGGTGGGTCTGACTAAAGTGTCGATGGGAAGAGGTGGGTCTGACTAAAGGTGTCCATGGGAAGAGGTGGGTCTGACTAAAGTGTCGATGGGAAGAGGTGGGTCTGACTAAAGGTGTCGATGGGAAGAGGTGGGTCTGACTAAAGTGTCGATGGGAAGAGGTGGGTCTGACTAAAGGTGTCCATGGGAAGAGGTGGGTCTGACTAAAGTGTCGATGGGAAGAGGTAGGTCTGACTCAAGGTGTCCATGGGAAGAGGTGGGTTTGACTAAAGTGTCCATGGGAAGAGGTGGGTCTGACTAAAGGTGTCCATGGGAAGAGGTGGGTCTGACTAAAGGTGTCCATGGGAAGAGGTGGGTCTGACTAAAGGTGTCCATGGGAAGAGGTGGGTCTGACTAGTGTCTATGGGAGGAGGTGGGTCTGACTAGTGTCCATGGGAAGAGGTGGGTCTAACTAGTGTCCATGGGAAGAGGTGGGTCTGACTAGTGTCCATGGGAAGATGTGGGTCTGACTAAAGGTGTCCATGGGAAGAGGTGGGTCTGACTAAAGGTGTCCATGGGAAGAGATGGGTCTGACTAAAGGTGTCCATGGGAAGAGGTGGGTCTGACTAAAGTGTCGATGGGAAGAGGTGGGTCTGACTAAAGGTGTCGATGGGAAGAGGTGGGTCTGACTAAAGTGTCGATGGGAAGAGGTGGGTCTGACTAAAGGTGTCCATGGGAAGAGGTGGGTCTGACTAAAGTGTCGATGGGAAGAGGTAGGTCTGACTCAAGGTGTCCATGGGAAGAGGTGGGTTTGACTAAAGGTGTCCATGGGAAGAGGTGGGTCTGACTAAAGGTGTCCATGGGAAGATGTGGGTCTGACTAAAGGTGTCCATGGGAAGATGTGGGTCTGACTAAAGGTGTCCATAGGAAGAGGTGGGTCTGACTAAAGGTGTCCATAGGAAGAGGTGGGTCTGACTAAAGGTGTCCATGGGAAGAGGTGGGTCTGACTAAAGGTGTCGATGGGAAGAGGTGGGTCTGACTAAAGTGTCGATGGGAAGAGGTGGGTCTGACTAAAGTGTCGATGGGAAGAGGTGGGTTTGACTAAAGTGTCCATGGGAAGAGGTGGGTCTGACTAAAGGTGTCCAAGGGAAGAGGTGGGTCTGACTAAAGTGTCGATGGGAAGAGGTGGGTCTGACTAAAGGTGTCCATGGGAAGAGGTGGGTCTGACTAAAGTGTCGATGGGAAGAGGTGGGTCTGACTAAAGGTGTCCATGGGAAGAGGTGGGTCTGACTAAAGTGTCGATGGGAAGAGGTGGGTCTGACTAAAGGTGTCCATGGGAAGAGGTGGGTCTGACTAAAGTGTCGATGGGAAGAGGTAGGTCTGACTCAAGGTGTCCATGGGAAGAGGTGGGTTTGACTAAAGTGTCCATGGGAAGAGGTGGGTCTGACTAAAGGTGTCCATGGGAAGAGGTGGGTCTGACTAAAGGTGTCCATGGGAAGAGGTGGGTCTGACTAAAGGTGTCCATGGGAAGAGGTGGGTCTGACTAGTGTCTATGGGAGGAGGTGGGTCTGACTAGTGTCCATGGGAAGAGGTGGGTCTAACTAGTGTCCATGGGAAGAGGTGGGTCTGACTAGTGTCCATGGGAAGATGTGGGTCTGACTAAAGGTGTCCATGGGAAGAGGTGGGTCTGACTAAAGGTGTCCATGGGAAGAGATGGGTCTGACTAAAGGTGTCCATGGGAAGAGGTGGGTCTGACTAAAGTGTCGATGGGAAGAGGTGGGTCTGACTAAAGGTGTCGATGGGAAGAGGTGGGTCTGACTAAAGTGTCGATGGGAAGAGGTGGGTCTGACTAAAGGTGTCCATGGGAAGAGGTGGGTCTGACTAAAGTGTCGATGGGAAGAGGTAGGTCTGACTCAAGGTGTCCATGGGAAGAGGTGGGTTTGACTAAAGTGTCCATGGGAAGAGGTGGGTCTGACTAAAGGTGTCCATGGGAAGAGGTGGGTCTGACTAAAGGTGTCCATGGGAAGAGGTGGGTCTGACTAAAGGTGTCCATGGGAAGAGGTGGGTCTGACTAGTGTCTATGGGAGGAGGTGGGTCTGACTAGTGTCCATGGGAAGAGGTGGGTCTAACTAGTGTCCATGGGAAGAGGTGGGTCTGACTAGTGTCCATGGGAAGATGTGGGTCTGACTAAAGGTGTCCATGGGAAGAGGTGGGTCTGACTAAAGGTGTCCATGGGAAGAGATGGGTCTGACTAAAGTGTCCACGGGAAGAGGTGGGTGTTATGACCACGCATACACCAGTATGATAATACTGAGATTGGTGTAGGAGTGTGCTCAAACTATACAGTGATATCTTGGTTGATAGCCTCGTATCACGAATATTGTGTATATGATGTAATCTTATGTTACCATATATTAATCTTATTTAATGTATTGTCAATGTATGACATACATTTCCCAGTCTATATTAATTCTGTATCAAAGATGTATGCCATGTAATTGTGGATATATATATATATTTATTAGATGTCTAGTTATAGCAGTAGCCTAATGTCCTAGATTTGAAAAACATCCTTGTATGATTATTGTAAGTAATGCTACATCAATGCTATCTAGGTAACATTATGTGGACCATGTTAGAGAGTGTATACATTTAGTTTCCATATGTGTTCATCACATGTATACTGAGAAGATTCCATATGAGTGTTGTACCTTGCATTACCCATTTGTCTTGACATTATATGAAATTATGGCTCTGTGAACTGTTTTCCACTGAGACAATCTTATGATACACATGTTGTATATATTAAATATATTTATTATCTTTGTATGCATATGTATAGCCGTTGGTAATGTCTTTGAATCCTCCCTAACCCCCTCCCCCCTCCCCCTTCCCCTCTCCCCCAGTGACGTACCGGCTCTGCCAGTGTTGCCATCTGGTATCCGTGTGATTTCTTTGTGTACTTATTTTGTATTTCAAGATAATTTCTTTAATGTATCGAATTACTATTATATATCATTATGTAAGGTTGTTCCTTATACTCTTAAGTTGTTGTATAGCGAATTAGAAGTTCCTGAATGAGTTTATATTGTAAATGCGTTAGTGAGATTTGAAAGTTGAAGGTCCGTTGACTTATTAGAGTTGGTAACAGTGTCGCCTCTCGGCAAAAGTGCCTCAAGACGTCACTGTTCTTTGGTCTTTTCAGATGAGGGGACGTGTTAGGTTTTTGTCTGTGATTTGTGACCTCATATTGGGGTATTGTGCCTGCTAGATGTTAATCATGTAACTGTATGTATGTATATGGATCATTTTCTACTGTTGTCCATTATGTATACAAGGTGGTAGGTGATTATTATGTGTCTTAGTGAGGTGATATATTTTGAGGAACTTGTGAAATGCCAAGGTGATGTATGTCATAGTATTCCTCATACCTCGTGTGTAATTGGTTGACACACCACCATCCTTGTTGGTATTAGATGCATATAGGCACTAGTTGTTGGAAATTTCCAACACTAATACAACACTGTTGTATTATTATTAATTATTACTAAATCTACTAATCACTGTAGTAACTAAAATTAACCAACCGTAGAGTTCACATGTACTAATAATTGTATCTATACAATAATGCTAGAATTCTTACGTCACCAGACGCCAGTATTGCGTCAGATTCCACCATAATAAACACATCTATATCCAGTGTGTCAGAGAATTGAGTTTGATTCTCTAAAAACAACGGTATTCTGTGTGGTAATTATTTACCGATAACCTGACTCCCAAATAATGCCAAATAGAGCGTTTCTAGTTACAACTGTTACCTGGTAATAAATTTAACGTCACGCGTGAATGCCAGGGAGAGAATTACATTCATCTCCATTGCTCGTTTACCATCGTAAAACGAGCAAATAATAATATTTCACTCCTCTGAATAATAAACCCGTCATTATCCAAGCATTTCAGTAGCAACTGCGAGAAATGATATTATTCGTAGTAAATAATTTGTGTAGCAAATGCGAGACGCGGAGGCGGGCAGAGGAGACGCCATTACTGGAGAAGACGCCACCGAGAGCGTGTGGAAGAGGAAAGTCGCCACTGTGAGGTGTGAAGAATTGTTGCAGAATATAGCAACTTAGCTGGTGTCAGTGTCACAGGATACATCGTGTTGAATCGTCAACGAGAATTAACTTGACGTTCAGCCTGGAACCTGTTAATTTGTTCCGTGTAGCCCAACGTGACCGGCCAGAGAAGCGCGTCAACATCTAGGCTAGGCTCGACACCACGTGTCCGTTATTACGACGCCAGAACCTAGGACGCGAGCTTCGGCAAGCCTCAACTTACACAGTGCCCTATTAACTAAGTACCTTTATTCCCTTTTGATGCATCATTATGGATAGGTTATAGCTGGGTAGCTTTCCGTCACGCCGAGCGACTAAAATAAAACACAGGTTATTATCTGTTTCCACTCTCCATTTTAATTTCTTGAACATCGATATTTAGCAGCCTAACATGTTGCTACTGAATATATTTTGATTTACAGCTTGTGTGTGAAGAATTCCCCGAGCTGTCATTTCCCGTGTTAATCATCTCCCAGTGTTCCATGATGAGTTCAGGAGATTCCGAGGATGATTCATGACTGATGTCTTGGAAAACGTCTTCAAGCTAAGACCCTTTTCCGTATTCCATTAATTACATTATCTGTAGTGTATTATTACTACGGATCACTGTTTTCTGGATTAACACGTGTTTATTATAATCATTAATTTCTGATGTTCATAATCTATGTTTTTATTGGTGACAAATTTATTGATTCAATAATTGGTCATAGGATTAGGTTATTGCATAATGAACTGGTGCACAAACCACACTAGTTCCTAGACATATATGAAGTTCTAGTAATACCCCCCAATGTAGGTGTTTGAGGCTTTGATTCAGTTAAATTATATACAGCCCATTAATTATATAAGTGATTATATTCTCTAGTATTTATCCATAGTTACTGGTTCCTCTAGGAACTTTCTAATGATCACATTTTATTAGTTTCCCTCTTTACTATAAAAGCGGGTGGTCCTTCGTAATTAATTTCATTACATTAATATTTAAATAAATAGAGCCAAGCCCCAAATGTCCCACATTATGGTCCTTCGAACCGGATAAACATAAATTATAATTATAAATACTAATTAGTAATAACTAATCCTTGTGTGATGTAGTCTAGACTAACCATTTAATTAATTGTGTCTACCAACAGCGTAACATAGGTTAGCCTAAGTCACACCAATTCATTGCTACTTTCACCTTATGTATAAGGTAGCACTCGTGGGACACAGTTAATTGCCCACAAAACTTAGGCCTACACTTCATACTGAAGTAAGAATCTTTAGGTCACCAGGAGCAACAGCTCATAACTTATTAATTAATCACTAACACCAATTATGTGTTAACCACTTGGGCTATACAAATATTTCAATATATGACTGTCAGCAGACTGTCCATTATAGCCTGAATCCATGTTATAATTACTGATTCACTCAAGTCAGTGGATCATTAACATTTTAGGATCCAGTATACTAATATAAATTGCTCATCCCATACTAATTAATCATTACTAACCCTGATAACATTTTATTCAACAATTAGGAGTACATTCAGGGGTTAGATATTATTTACGGCAGTAGAATACTTGCCAAACACAATTAATTCTTTTGTGTTCATTTAATTTCTTATTCACATAATTCTACCAGTGTATATATTATATAAACTATAAAATCCAAAAACCCAAAAATACAGCACAATTATTTGCACATTACTGCACCACAATATAATCTTTGCCAACTTTATTAGGTAGCAATTTAGGCTGTGATTGTGCTGAATTTCGCACAAGCATAGACTAAATAAATTTGTAGTTTCTTAAGTAGAAATTCACACGACTAGGCTTGAGCTAGTTAGTGATATATATATTATTCATTTTTGTGCTGACCCTATCAAGGGTGGGATTAACCATTTATCGTGTAATTATATTTTATTGCATATTTTATGTACATCTTTGAGTGTTACTGTAAGTTCACTACCCATCCAAGGCTGATTTTGAAGAGCTAAGCTGAGGAACACCTGTAGTGAGACCAAGGTACCACTCAAATCTTAGTTGCTTATTATTAGGTAGGTAGCTAACCTTTAAATGAGGTAAATTACAATCAGCCTCAAGAAAATACCAGGCTGTCAATAATTATACCTGCTCTACATCAAGGAGCAGACACCATAGCTGTACAAGTAGCTATATAAGCCCTATCAGGCTCAATTTACCACAAGAATGAATCCTCTAGAAAGGAATGCAAGATTCTTGACAAGTCTTCAAATTCAGCTAGGAAAACTGCTTATCAGATGTGACAACTGTGTAGAAACTGACCCAGGTGACATCTACAGACTAGCAAGTTCCATAAGGAACGCTAACGAAAAATATGATTATATAAAGACTGTAATCGAGTCTCACAGGAATTTACTCCAGGTCGGTCATACTGTCTCAGACCACTTACGTCTGACAGAATCTGATCTTGACAACTATGAACGTAGCGTTCAAAACAGGTTAGACCAATATAAGAAGGTGCTTGCGAGACAAGATATTCCCGAGTGGATAGAACAGATCATTAATAGACCTACACCCGAGCCATCACTCAGCTCAGATGAAATACTTGAGCTACCTCAAAATGAGGAGAATCCTCTAATCAATACTGATCACTACACAGGATCAACAACTGAAGTTCAACCTTCATTTTCTAACATCTCATCTAATACAACTTCACGTGATGATTTGTTTACAGAGTCTAATCAATTTTCAGACAGCTCTTCTCAATGTTCCCTGGATTCTATAAGTTCAATACATGAGGCTACTGAATTAACTAGCTTATCACAAGAACCCAGAGAAACAAGTGAAGCTGCAGATGAAACAAGTGAAGCTGCAATAATCAGTGGATCTGAACCAGAAAATGATAAAGCTAATGCTGCAGCAGCAGCCGAAGCTGTAATTAAAGCTGATGCTAAGCAAGAAGCCTTAAGCAACACAAGTAATGGTCACAATTGCTCACAACAGCCTTCTAAAGTAAGTGTTAACAATGAGAAGACTATTATAAACCTTGTACACCAATTATTAGATTTATCTTCACCAGAACAATCAGTTGACTCTTTACAAGCATTTAGTTTCCAGCTTCAGTCACTGTTAAATTCCTTCAGTAAAGAGGTGGATCACCCAACTACTGAGTGGATGACTAAAATTATCATCCAAAGAAAATTGTCTGGTGACACACTTAATAAGTTATATGTATACCAGAATGGTAATACCCTGTCAATGCAGGATATATTTACAGGTTTGCGCAATATGAGTAATCATACAGCAGACCAGGCACTTAATGCTAAATCTGAATGCACCAAAACTGTACCCACATCAGTTTCCTTACCTGAAACTCCTAAAGTGACACTGTCACTAGGTAATAAAGGTACTAATAATCAATGTAATAACAATGAGTCAAACACTGATTCATTAGTAAGGCCCAAGAGCCCCAGAAGTGCTCCTAAGAGACCTAATAGTACAAAGAGCACCCCCAATAACTCCACAGGTGCTCCTAAGAGACCTAATAGTCCAAAGAGCACTCCTAATAACTCCACAGGTGCTCCTAAGAGACCTAATAGTCCAAAGAGCACTCCCAAGAGCCTAGTAACGGCTCCCCAGAGTACACCAAGTACTCACAAGAGAATAAATAACAAGCAAATGCAAGCAACAAAACCATCACAACCTGCAGGTACTGTTTTACCTAAACCGGTAACCCCTAAACGAGCTGTAGGATGGGGAATGTGCTTGTTTTGCAATCAAAAACATTCTCTGTACAAATGTACTAATTACCCTAATAGAGACACAAGAGTCAGACGACTCAAACAGTTACACAAATGTACTAGGTGTCTCAAATCACATAATGTTAATAGCTGTGAAACCCTACTGAACACCTGCAATAGGTGTAGAAGGGGCAAGCATCATGCTGCACTGTGCAAATTAGTTAGGACAAATTATGTCAATCCTATAATAGGAGGTAGAGAATCTACATCAGTACAGTGCTGCAAGGTGCGAGATGTGTACAGCGTAACTTCACAAGCATCTCAAGTGGATGCTGCTTTGCCTACTGCCCAACTTCAAGTAAATAACAGAGGAGCCAAGATCACCACTCGTGGACTATTTGATCAAGGTTCCCAGAGAACTTTCATTACTCAGAAAGCAGCAGAGGCACTTAATTTACAACCAATCAGACAGGTAAAATTAAACTTGTCAGGGTTTATGATAAATCGAGGAACCCATGAATACTCAGTAGTTCAACCGCTTGTACGACTAGGTAGTCATGCCAAGGCTGTCCAAGCTATTGTTGCAGATCAAATACCTTTAGACTTAAATATTAAGGGTCTGGGGTACACAGCCCACTTCCTGCAGGAACGTGAAATTAATTTGGCTGACAACAAGTTAACGTCTGACCGCCTTAACAATGTAGATGTACTAGTAGGAGCCGACTACTATTACCAGTTCATAACTGGACATGTTAAACGATTGGGAATGAATATGCTCCAATCTGCAGGTGGCTACTTACTTACAGGTAAAGTTCTGAATGTGAACAAGCCTAAGCCTGCCAACAATAATAAATTAGTCAGCAGTAAATCAATTCTCCAGCAGCAAGCTAAAAGGAGAAACACAGCTGAGTAATAAACTCAGATTGAATGTAGTGCAATTAGTACTCGCCGAGATGTTTCATAGCTCTCAGTAGGAAACCAGTGGTCCATACTCAAACAAGTACAAGTCACAGCGACCAAGCCATTGAATCCACTGCAGACCTAGAATTATTCTCGGCAAGTAGTAATTGACCACACTCAGTCTTCCTAGGTAAATTATAATGTTAGGCTAGAGAGTCTAGTACTCCCTAGGTAATTAATAATGTTAGGCTAGAGAATCTAGCACACAATGCCACTGGCATTTCCTGAATTAAGTAATACTATGAAGTCATCAAGCAACTTCTATAATTATATATTCACAAGGACCACTGGTCCACAATACTTGCGCTTGAGGTTTGCCAAGAAAACCTTCTTAATACAATGTTTTCTGCACTAAGAGTTAGTGATAAATACTTGCATCAATTTTGTTTGAGTTTTTTTTTTTCGTTTCTGCTTAATTATTGTAGAAGCGCAGCACTAACAAACTTGCAAACTTACCAATACGTAAGTGAATCTACAGAGAACTAATAACCCGTGAAACGTTTAGGTTGGGAAAATGTTACAAACGATCTTGAATAGGATTAATCGTAGCAGTAATTTAATTTCCAGCAATCTTAGGTTTCCCTTTGTTTAATGCATTATCGTTAAACATCAGCATTGTTAATTAACATGCTTTATGAGCTTAATATAGCTCACTTTAGAATTAACGTAACAATTGAGTGCTTACTGTTCCCCATGCGAATACGAGCTCAATATTGCTCGCCATGACAATTGAACGCTTTGATGTTCCCCATGCCACGAGCACGGCTCGCTATGATAATTGAACGATGCAATACTCTACCTCGTTAATTCGAGCTCACTGTAGCTCACACTGTTGACATGTTTAATGAGCTCAATATAGCTCCCCAAATTAACGAGCTCACTGTAGCTCACCCTGTCAACACTGTTGACGAGTTCAATATAACTCACCCTGTTAACTCTGTTAACGAGCACTGTAGCTCACCCTGTCAACACTGTTGACGAGTTCAATATAACTCACCCTGTTAACTCTGTTAACGAGCTCACTGCAGCTCACCCTGTCAACACTGTTGACGATTTCAATATAACGCACCCTGTTAACTCTGTTAAAGAGCTCACTGCAGCTCACCCTGTTGACGAGTTCAATATAACTCACCCTGTTAACTCTGTTAACGAGCTCACTGTAGCTCACCCTGTCAACACTGTTGACGAGTTCAATATAACTCACCTTGTTAACATGCTTACCGAGCTCAATATAGCTCCCCATGTTAACGAGCTCACTGTAGCTCACCCTGTCAACACTGTTGACGAGTTCAATATAACTCAATCTGTTAATGAGCTCAATACAGCTCCCAATGTTAATTCAAGTACATTTTTGCTCACAATTAGCTTAGTCCCTTACTTAGGTAGGTTAGAAATTTAAACCATTTATTTAGGTAGGTTTAGGGACTTTAGTTAGTGTCAACTGAGTACTAGCCTAATCTGTACTCACTATTAATTACAGTTGACTATACTTATAGAGACTGATTTAATAAACTCAATTTCATGTAAAGGTGATTTCGTATTAACAAGTTTACAGTGTCAAGCCTATGAGCTGCAATTTAATTAGCTCATAAGTCAGAATGACTTGGCTACTAATCTCACTGTCAACTCAGAATTTTCCTTGATTTAATGAACAAATCTTTTCAGTTCTCTAATTTTCCACTATCTTAGCTAGTTAGCAAATTAGTTGTACCATCAGTCAGAATGGCTACTGCACGGCAGTGCACATTAAATTCAATTTCCTCATTTAATTTTGGCATGATCATGATGCTGCGTGATGTTATTGTCTAGTAACTCAATAGTTACAAGTCACAGCGACCCTAGACAGTGACCTTACTGTAGTGTCATAGTCTCCTTGATCTTAAATGACCCAATAATACTTTACTGTATAATAATGTAGAATACAACTTAAACAATAGTGTTATCAGTTCTTAGGAACTTTTTCTGAGTTTACCTACGATTCAGCAGCTACGTAATACACCATTACATGTCACTGTGACCCTAGTTGTTGAGTTTATTGCGAGCTTTAGAGAGTTCCTGATTACCGATAACTTAATCATTTAATGTTTTAATATTTAATACATGTTTCCACTAGAGCAGTTGTTTAACAATGCGAACGGAAACTACAAGCCTATTATAGCTCTGACCAAGGGCAAATAACTTCTCATCCAATTTAAGTAATCTTAATGATACTGTGGTGTGATGTCAAGTAACAAAACAGTTACAAGTCACCATGACCCAAGACATTCTCATCACCGTAGATTCTCAGTTATTTGAATTGTGTGATTTAAATTCTTAATTGTTGTATAGGCTATAAATAACATTATTTATCTAGAGTATTTGAGAGTTTACAGACATTGAGACTTAGTAACATACACATTACATGTCATAGCGACACCAGTCACAGAGTTTATTGTAAGCTTTCTTAGTTATCAGCTTTAGGTAATTCATAACATGTTCCATTTAACATGAAATCTGCAAGACTTAAGTTTCGTGTATGTCCTTGACAAATACGGGACATTCGTTAAGTGTGTACTAACATACTAACATACTAATATTAATACCAACTTCGGGATGGGTGTGTCAATACTCCACATTACACTGCGACCCGATAAATCTCCCCCCGGAGTTATGTTGGAAATTTCCAACACTGTTGTATTATTATTAATTATTACTAAATCTACTAATCACTGTAGTAACTAAAATTAACCAACCGTAGAGTTCACATGTACTAATAATTGTATCTGTACAATAATGCTAGAATTCTTACGTCACCAGACGCCAGTATTGCGTCAGATTCCACCATAATAAATACAGCTATATCCCGTGTGTCAGAGAATTGAGTTTGATTCTCTAAAAACAACGGTGTTCTGTGTGGTAATTATTTACCGATAACCTGACCCCCAAATAATGCCAAATAGAGCGTTTCTAGTTACAACTGTTACCTGGTAATAAATTTAACGTCACGCGTGAATGCCAGGGAGAGAATTACATTCATCTCCATTGCTCGTTTACCATCTTAAAACGAGCAAATAATAATATTTCACTCCTCTGAATAATAAACCCGTCATTATCCAAGCATTTCAGTCGCAACTGCGAGAAATGATATTATTCGTAGTAAATAATTTGTGTAGCAAATGCGAGACGCGGAGGTGGGCAGAGGAGACGCCATTACTGCAGAAGACGCCACCGAGAGCGTGTGGAAGAGGAAAGTCGCCACTGTGAGGTGTAAAGAATTGTTGCAGAATATAGCAACTTAGCTGGTGTCAGTGTCACAGGATACATCGTGTTGAATCGTCAACGAGAATTAACTTGACGTTCAGCCTGCAACCTGTTAATTTGTTCCGTGTAGCCCAACGTGACCGGCCAGAGAAGCGCGTCAACATCTAGGCTAGGCTCGACACCATGTGTCCGTTATTACGACGCCAGAACCTAGGACGCGAGCTTCGGCAAGCCTCAACTTACACAGTGCCCTATTAGCTAAGTACCTTTATTCCCTTTTGATGCATCATTATGTATAGGTTATAGCCGGGTAGCTTGCCGTCACGCCGAGCGACTAAAATAAAACACAGGTTATTATCTGTTTCCACTCTCCATTTTAATTTCTTGAACATCGATATTTAGCAGCCTAACATGTTGCTACTGAATATATTTTGATTTACAGCTTGTGTGTGAAGAATTCCCCGAGCTGTCATTTCCCGTGTTAATCATCTCCCAGTGTTCCATGATGAGTTCAGGAGATTCCGAGGATGATTCATGACCGATGTCTTGGAAAACGTCTTCAAGCTAAGACCCTTTTCCGTATTCCATTAATTACATTATCTGTAGTGTATTATTACTACGGATCACTGTTTTCTGGATTAACACGTGTTTATTATAATCATTAATTTCTGATGTTCATAATCTATGTTTTTATTGGTGACAAATTTATTGATTCAATAATTGGTCATAGGATTAGGTTATTGCATAATGAACTGGTGCAAAAACCACACTAGTTCCTAGACATATATGAAGTTCTAGTAATACCCCCCCCCCCCCAATGTAGGTGTTTGAGGCTTTGATTCAGTTAAATTATATACAGCCCATTAATTATATAAGTGATTATATTCTCTAGTATTTATCCATAGTTACTGGTTCCTCTAGGAATTTTCTAATCATCACATTTTATTAGTTTCCCTCTTTACTATAAAAGCGGGTGGTCCTTCGTAATTAATTTCATTACATTAATATTTAAATAAATAGAGTCAAGCCCCAAATGTCCCACACTAGTGTTCCACTGCGCTAGGCAAAGTTCCTGGTGTCAGCTAGTGTTGATTGATGCAGTTTATAGACCTGTATTTGATGTATCATGCCCAGTTGTTGAGAAGCTGGATATGTGTGTGAAATTAGTAGTGTGCTGTTATGGAAGGTTATTAATGCTAGTAAACTGGAATATTTGTTGCTAGCTTTTTACTCCCCTAGAACCTAGAGTGATATGTGGCCAGGCTATGTGTTCCAGTGATGCTGAAGGTTACTACCTTAAAATAGGTATATGGAGGTTATATCTCCCCGACCATGACATAGAGATTATTAAAGGTGGGCGCCTAGTCCGTGATCATCAAAAAGGTAACTCCTGTTGTTTGAGGTTCTTTATGAAGCAACTCCTGTGTTTCCAGGACAATTATTGTTGTAATCCTAGTGTTGAGGATTAACAATTATATATGACACAGTAGAACTGATCCATGATTATTTTCTAGCTTTTTGTGCCTATTTGAAGTGAATGTTACGGTATCATTTCCTTGAAGACGCTTTGATGACTTGTGTTTCTGCATTATGATTCAGCTTGCAGTCCTATGTGAACCCAGTTATTTCTGCACTTGCAACACTGCACGACAGAGGTAAACGTTACATTTTTGTTGCAGGGCCATATGCTAATTAGTATATTCTTACTGTGGTATAATATTTTTTTTTTCTGAAAGTGTCTAAATAATTAATTATTATGGAGCAATTAGTAAAATAAATTTTGCAAAATCCATCAGTAGATAGGATTAAGACCTTGACAAAATCCGTGTTGATTTGTACGTGAAAAACCTTAAGAGTTAGAAGTGGCACCCAGAATGACTAAAGCTAAGATACTGAGAAATATTTTTTCTGCATCTAGTAGAAGATGGCTTGTTAAGTGATGAGGTATTAGAAAAATACCCTGATGAGTTTGAGAGTACTGCCAGACTAAGAAGGCAGGAGTTAGAACTTCAACTAAAGCAAGTTGAGTTTGAAAGGTTTAAGTGTGTAGAAGAAACTAAACAAAGAGAAGAAGAAACTAAACAAAGAGAAGAGGAAACTAAGCAGTATTAGATACAGTTAGAATTAAACAGCAGATGGCTGAGGCGCAGATTAGGCTTAAGGAGAAAAAGTTAGTAGCTGCAGCCGCTGCCAGTAGTAAGGGTTCTAAGGGAAGTTCTCGTATAAGTAGTCACAGTAGTAGACGTTACTTCCCTAAAGGGTTTGAATTACCCAAATTTAATGAGAAGGACCCTGAATTGTTTTTCTTACACTTTTCCAAGCTAGCTACTAGTTTAAAATGGCCAGAAGATTCTTGGGTGACCATTATGCAAGATCAGTTGTGCGGGAAGGCAAAAGAGATTTTCGCTTCGCTCCCATTCGAAGACAGCTTTCATTAATCCACAGTAAAAAAGAGGATCTTGCAAGCGTATGAACTAAATGCAGAAGCATTTAGACAAAAGTTTAAAGGTCTCAAGCATGCACCTGATCAGACAGTTACACATTTTGCTCGAGTAAGAGTCAATTTTTGACTGGTGGTTAAACCGAAAAAATATTCATGATTTGTTGCCACTTATGCAGCTCATCTTATTTGAAGAACTTTCGTCTTGTTTGCCTGTAAAGTTGACCATGGCACTAGCCACAGGTAGACGTTCTTACAAAGATGTTTATGAGTTAGCTATGTTGGCAGATGAACATAAGTCGATTTATAAGATACCGTATAACAATTTTTACATGGCACCTAAAACATTCACTTCTAGGCAGGTAAATCCTGAAAGGTCAAGGAATAGTCATTATCATGCAAAATCTGTTCTTACAGCCAGGGCAGACCAAGCATCTGTTAGATCTAAGGGTACTGTTAACCTAAGTAAAGCTACATCAGTTTCGACAAGTTCGACTGATGTGAAACAATGTAATTATTGTCGCAAGAAAGGTCATGTTGTTCGTCATTGTTTCAGGTTACATCCGGAATTACGACCAAATGCCTTGGTGGTGAGTAAAAGTAGGCAAGGTCATAATTCTGAGACATTTTGTAAGCGTAAGCCACAGTGGCTTGCTGATTTTGACCCTTACATGATTCATGCAAAAATGGTTGGAGTTGTAGACAACTGGATTCCTGTAGTTATGTTTAAAGACACTGGTGCATCGTTAACTTTGATTACTTTCAGTATGTTGTCCAAGGTCAAGAAGATTGACCTGGACAAAGTAATTCTTATACAGGGTATAGTTGAGGTAGTGCAACGTGTTCCCCTCATGCAAGTTTACATTAAATCCCCTTATACTCCTGGACTATGTACTGTAGGTGTTTGTGATACCTTACCTATTCCTGGTGTCGATATAATTCTTGGAAATGACTTTGCCGGCATTATGTTAAACAGCCATCTTCCCATTTTGTTCAATAACCCAGGTAGAGTTCTCTCAGAAACGAGTGAGATTGATCCTAAAGTGTATCAAGCCTGAGCAGTCACCAGATCTCAAGTCACCAAGTCCCTGAGTGATGTTCCAATCCTGCAACCGGAGGGATGGCTGGAAAACCTTCAACGTTAGAACCGGAAATTAACTTGGTTGACACTTTTATTTCTAGATTGGATGAAGTTAGTGCAGTTGAGGGAGTTGTGCCAAGTTAGGAAGTTGTACCTCCTGTTACTACCTCTTCCCCTAAGTTTGATATAAAATTCCACACCTTAACCCAACTTCAACAGAATGATCATAGTTTAAATGCCTGTTTTTCTGTAGCTGTTAAGGAAGAGGATGCTTTGACAGATGGTGTTGGATACTTCCTCCGAGATCAGATGCTGATGAGACGATGGAGAACTAAGTTATCTCCCTCTTCAGAGGACTGTGAGAGTGTTATCCAGCTTGTGGTCCCCCAAAGCATACCGTGAACAAGTCTTCTCAGCTGCCCACGACGATCCATTAAGTGGTCACCAAGGGATTAGTCGAATGTTATACCAGGTATCAAAATATTTGTATTGGCCTAGTCTTAAAAAAGACATTGGTAAATACTGTAGACAGTGTGTAACCTGTCAAATAGTGGGTAAACCGAATCA
This sequence comes from Procambarus clarkii, assembly GCF_040958095.1. Taxonomy (NCBI): domain Eukaryota; kingdom Metazoa; phylum Arthropoda; class Malacostraca; order Decapoda; family Cambaridae; genus Procambarus; species Procambarus clarkii. The sequence goes on along the minus strand of NC_091172.1, from coordinate 46,425,329 downwards.
GAGTGTACCTAAAGCTCCTCTGCATCCAATTGTAGTTCCAAGTGAACCTTTTTCCCACATCATTATCGACTGTGTAGGTCCTTTGAATAGGACAAAGTCAGGTCATGTATTTTTAATAACCTTAATGTGTGCCACATCCAAGTTTCCAGAAGCTTATCCAGTAAGAAACATAAGAGCAAAGACAGTTATCCATCACTTGACGAAATTCTGTACTTTGTTTGGACTACCTCGAGTTATCCAGACTGACAACGGTAGCAATTTTCGGTCTGCAGAGTTCAAACAATTTTGTGAGAAGTACCAAATAGAACATCGTGTGTCCAGTGCTTATCATCCACAAAGTCAAGGTGCCTTGGAGAGATTTTACCAAACTATGAAGCAGATGATATGAACTGTTGGTGAAGACTCCAGACGAAATTGGGATGAAGACTTACCTTTTATCTTGTTTGCAGCTTGAAATGGTTTACAGCATTCCTTGGGTTGTACCCCGTTCCAATTAGTTTTCGGACACCAAGTGAGAGGCCTAATCCAGTTGCTGAGTGAAAGGTTGTTGGGAAACGTCTCTCTCCCTGATGGAAGCCGTCTGTTGAGTGAGATCCAGTCGAAGTTGAAGAACTACCAAGACGTGGCAAGCGAGCACCTGAAGAAGCCGCAGTTGAAAATGAGACAGAACCATGACAAGAAGTTCAGGGTGAAGTTGAGATGTTTTCAGCCAGGTGATCTTGTTCTTGTTTTAAAGTCCATAGTGGAAACAGCTTTAGCTCATCATTTTGAAGGTCCGTTTGAAGTTGTTTGCAGACGTTCTGAGTTAACATATAAAATTAAAAGTCTGCAGGACCCTTCCAAGGTTTTGGTAGTGCACATTAACAGGTTAAAAGCATTTCAAGGCTCCAGGCCAGTGTCATGTGTGGTACAGGACACAGTCACCCCTGAGAACCATATATCTCATGACTTGTCTTATCATACCTTTTGTAATTCTAGTTTTGAGGAGATGATGGGACATTTGGATGAGGTTAAACAGCGAGAGTTGAGAATGTTACTACACCAGTATTCTAATCTGTTTGGAGAAGTTCCTACCCAGACCTCTATTTTGAGCCATGATATTCAGTTTACAGACACCACCCTTATTCGTATGCATCCGAATAGAGTATCTCCAGAAAAGAGAGATATTATCAGGAGTGTAGTGGAGTTCCTCCTGGAAAAAGTTTTAGTTACACCCAGTCAGAGTTCCTGGTGTTCACTATGTTTGTTAGTTCCTAAACCGTATGGGAGTTGGCGCTTGTGTACTGATTGCAGGCGGTTAAATAAAGTAACTGAAGTAGACACTTTCCCATTGCCATTGCTTGATCACTGTCAATCAATATCTAAACTCGATTTGTCCAAAGGTTATCATCAAGTGCCTTTGACAAGTCGAGCCAGTGAATATTCAGCTTTTGTAACACCTGATGGTTGTTTTCAGTATAACGTTATGCCTTTTGGTCTTAAGAATGCCCCAGCAACTTTCCAGAGATTAATGAATTTGTTGTTGCAGGATATTCCAAATTACCGTCCTTATTTAGATGACACTGGTTTGTTTAGTGATTCTTGGCAAGACCATTTACAGGGTTTAAATTTGTTGTTTGCTAAGTTGCAAGAGGGCAATCTTACTGTTAACCCTAAGAAGTGTAACTTTGCTAGAGGTACAATTGTTTATCTAGGGCACGAGGTTGGTCAAGGTCTCAATGTACCATGCCTTTATCTGATAAAATTAATGTCATTGTTAATTATCCTATCTTGGCTAAAAAAAAAAACAAGTTCAACGATTTTTAGGGATGTGTGTCTATTACCGTAGGTACTGTAAGAACTTTTCTATGGTAGCTTTACCTCTGACTGATTTGTTGCAGCAGAGAACTAAATTTAAGTGGACTCCCCAGTGTCAAGAAGCCTTTAATGGTTTAAAAGGTATCTTATCTTCATCCCCAGTCCACGCTAGTCCTGATTTTACTAAGTCTTTTATCATGTATATCGATGCCTTCTGATTTGCGTGCAGGTGCTGTCCTACTCCAGATTGGATGTGATAATGTTGAGCATCCTGTATACTATTTTTCGAGAAAGTTCCCTAGTACAGAGAGAAATTACTCTGTTGTTGAGAAGGAGGCTTATGCTCTTGTGTTGGCATGCAAGAAGTTTGAAGTATGTTTACATGGAAATAAGGTTGATGTATATACTGACCATAATTCTTTAATATTTATTGACAGAACGAAAATCCATAATAAAAATTTTTGAGGTGGTCTTTGTATCTGCAGGAATTCAATCTCCATATTCATCATATTCCTGGAAAGTTAAATGTTCTGGCTGATTCATTGTCTAAACGTTTCCCTGAACAAACCTATGTTGAAGACCCACCCTAAAAATTCCTGATTTACCATCATGAGATAATGAAAATAATTACTAGTAAGTGCTGAGTTACATGTAATTGATTTAAAACTTGATGATGTTATATTCATATTATATATTATATATATATTCTGTATACTGTAGTAGTTGATGCGGTATTTGTGCTTGCACCGTATATTTGTGCAGCTCATGTAGATTATTGTGAATATATATGTATTATTCATGATGTGTGTTTTTGCGGTCCATGTCTGTAAGAATGTGTACACTGTGTCTCACATTGTACTCATTTATTGCGATGGAGGGATGTTATGACCACGTATACACTAGTATGATCATACTGAGAGTGGTGTATGATGTGCTCAAACTATACAGTGATATCTTGGCAGATAGCCTCGTATCACGAATATTGTAAGTAGTATCTAAACTTTTGTGATAGTATATAATTATAACTTTATGTATTGTCAATGTATGGATACACAACTAAGTACATTCTATTTCAGTATCAAAGATGTATGCCATGTAATTGTGGATATATATTTAGAAGTATAGTTATAGCAGCAGCCTAATGTCATGAAGTCTGAAAAACATCCTTGTATGCTTATTGTATGTAATGCTACATAAGTGCTGTATAGGTAACATAATGTGGACCATGATAGAGAATATATACATTTAGGTCTCGGATGTATTACTCACATGTATACTGCGTAGTTTCCATTTTAGTGTTGTACCGAGCACTGTCCTCTTGTCATGATATTTAAAGAAATTATGGCACTGAGAAATGCTTTCCACCTAGACAAGATTTTGATACACAGGTTTTATATATCTACTTCACTTTTATATTCATGTATACATAGGTATAAACAGTTGGACAACGTCATTGAATCCTCCCTAACCCCACTTCCTCTCCCACCCCCCCAACCCCCAACCCCCGTGATGTACCGACTTGCGCCAGCGTTACCATGTCTTATCAATATGAAATCTTTGTGTACATATTTTTATATCCTGATAAATTCTCTAATGTATTGAATTCTTATTATGTAAGGTTGTGCCTTATACTCTTTACTTTGCCGTATATTAAATTAGAAGTTCGTGAGTGAGTTATGTCTGTAAATGAGCAAGAGAGAGTTGAAAGTTGAGGGTCAGTTGACTCAGAGAGTTTGGATACAGTGTCACCCACGAGCAGGCTGGCTCAAGGCGCCATTACTCCTTGACTTTCCCAGACCAGCTCATGTGTAGCTTTCTGGTCAGAGATTTGTAACGTTATTTGGGGGTACAAATCTAGTGCCTGTTAGATTTAGTATCATGCAATAGTATGTATAAACATGAATCATTTCTACTGTTGTTCAACATGTATATAAGGTGGTAGAGATTTTATATGTCTGAGGTGAATCTGAGGAACTTAAGTAATGCCATGGTGCTCTGTGTGATATTGTTTCTTCATTCCTCATGTGTTACTGGTAGTGACACCACCACCCTGTTTTGGTATTTGCAGCATATAGGCGCTAGTGTTCCACTGCGCCAGGCAAAGTTCCTGGTGTCAGCTAGTGTTGATTGATGCAGTTTCCAGACCTGTATTTGATGTATCATTGCCAGCTGATGAGAAGCTGGATATAAAGTAATAGTGTGTGGTATCAGTAGAATGTATTATTTTTTAATGTTATGTGGATTGAGATATTAATGCCAGTAAACTTTATTATTTGTTGCTAGCCTTTCACTCCCCTAGAACCTTGATAAATATAATTGGCCAGGCTATGTGTTCCAGTGATACTGAAGGTTACTCTCTCTTAACAATTAAGTGGAGGTTCTTGTCCGTGTCTTTTAACATTGAAATGGGGACCGTGACTCATAACAGCATAGCTCATAACATATTATTATGGGGGCACTGACTGTGATCCATAACACACCACACCTGTCTCACCGTCACTACCACCACCACACCTGTCTCACCGTCACTACCACCACCACACCTGTCTCACCGTCACTACCACCACCACACCTGTCTCACCGTCACTACCACCACCACACCTGTCTCACCGTCACTACCACCACCACACCTGTCTCACCGTCACTACCACCACCACACCTGTCTCACCGTCACTACCACCACCACACCTGTCTCACCGTCACTACCACCACCACACCTGTCTCACCGTCACAACCACACCTGTCTCACCGTCACTACCACCACCACACCTGTCTCACACCCAAGAAGGGGAGAAGAATTAAAACCTTATCACGCGAGGGAGGAACTAGAGCTGCCTTCAGCAAGTCTAATTCCTGACCTGTCTAATGATCCAAGTGCTGAGTCAGATGATGAGGATGACCTCCTGTCAGATCTCATCAGTAGTCAAGTTCAATCTTGTCACCCTATGGTAACAAGGTCGCGAGCTGTACAGTAAATTGGTAATGATCTCCCCTAGTCAGGTTTAGTAATTTCATAATAATTATCCTGTAGAGGCACTGGTGTGTATTTACTGAGGTACATGGCTCAGGTAGCATACTTGCCTTGCTCTGGGGTTTCCAACTTTCTATACCTCAGAGTAATATCCATGCTTCCGCCATTTGTTGTTGTCTGTCTTTCTCAGGTCTGATGGTACACCAGTTCCAGCCTCCCAGTCACACGTGAACCAGGGATCGACATCAGCAGGTCTGGGGATGACCCACCTGGCTGATAAGATCTGGGTCTGAGGCACGTTACATAAAGTCCTCCCCCTTGTACCCGGTAACTCGTCAATTGGTTATCCGGAAGGGGTGACTGGCGTACAGTCACCCGGCCGACACCTCACGTCACTAACGAGGTTGTCCCAGTCCAGCCATGCTGTCTTCACGGAGCAGAGTCCAGTCACCATTACAACCGTGGGCTAGCTGTCTCAAGGTCACCAACCACGCCCACCAGCCGCGTAGTCAAGACTGCGGGGAAAACCGGAAGTGGAAGACGAGTGGTCTACGAAGAAGAACGCTAATTGCAAGGACTTGTCAGCTCTCTCAAAACCTGCGGTTGCGTCGTCTGTGGAAACCAAGATGCAACGCGGTGGTCTCAGGTACGAACAGCACTACCCCTACAGAGTGCTTGCGGAATCGCCAGATGAGGTACAATCCTGTACCTCGGCCCAAGTTCAGCTGCACGAGGGGTTGCACGGAAGGTGTACCGGCCCAGTAGTACCGGGATAACAAGTAAACGCCGGTAGATGACGTCGCCCAGGAGCTGAGGCAGGGCCCACCTGTCCTGTCACCATGCCATCCTCTTCAACGCCATTCGAACCTCACTACCAACGCGAGACATCGTGATACGTCGAAGTTGTGCTCTACTTTGGCAGCCATGGTTAACAACAATCCATCAAGACTGTTTGGGGAGCGATAAGAAGACGTGAACCCGGTTCCTGTTAGCGGGGTCCACCTGAGCTGACAGCCGCCAGCTGTCAGCTGTCACTCAAGTCAGGTGCGGGTAGTACGTGACCCCGTGTACTGTCCGCAGTTGGCCGGGGCCGGAAATGGAACTTCCAGACGACCAGGATCTTCAAGCAACATGAGGTAGTCGCCGGAATCTACAGCAACGAAATGTCAACAGGAACGAACGAGAGAAAATATTTATAGAAAAGTTTCATATACAAATAAACGCTATTAATATAGTAAACTGTGGTAACTCGGAACAGTTCAACTTTTAATTTTCCTTCTGATAGTAAGCACCTATACACCTTCGGAAAGTCCTCTGGACCAGTATTAAATGTTGAAAACTAGTACTAGTGAAATAGAGAAATAAATCTAGAAAGTGAACATTAGAAAATGACCCTGTCTCTAGATAAGTTGTATGAGTGAACGGGTTTGAGAACCAGCTAGTAGGGTCTCTAGAAACGTTGATCAGTGGGGAACTTTATCAAGATTTTTCTAGATCCTAGATACTGATAGTTATACATATATTTTTTTTATTTTTTTTGTGGTTTACTGAACAATAAGGGTGTGGTACACAGTCTGACAAATGTGTTCACCCGCTGTTGTTGTGGACTTGAATATGAACTCTGGGATATTAGGAGTTGAGGAACTTATATCCAGAGTGTTGTTGTTGGTTAAGGGACATGTCTGTGGACATTGATTTTTTTTAATAATAAAAATATTTCTGTGTCTTTTCTTTAGATTTTAAGATTGGGAAGCGCTGTGGTGGACAGTTGCCACAGGTGTGGAGTGGAACACTAGGTCCCTGAGAGGTAGTGTTCTTCTAGGTTGATATAATTTTATAATTTTGTTATTTTTTAATGACATTGATTTTTTTTTAATGTGTTGTGTGATGTGTTTGATCTTTATTCCAGGTGGAATACTGGGATAGCTGAAGGCTATCAGCTGATTTTAGCTAGTTAGTAATTGTTAGGTTGGGATTTCTCCAGTTATTTGTTACTATATCAAGACAGGTATAGGATATTTTGTCTTCCAGGTAGTTGGAAGGGTATGGGGCTGCATCCAAGTGGACAGCCAGGATAATAGGGACGGTCTCTGTCCTTATGTTTTATGTATTATTACTGTTGTGTTGATAGGTATAAATACATGCTGGGGCACACCTTTTGGGTGTGCCATTATTGTTGTTGGAGTATTGTATGGAATTAGTTAGGATTAGAGAATTTCTTTTGTTTTGAGGCATTGGTTGAAAATAGTGTGGGTTGAAAATGTTTGTTTTTGGAGTTAATGGTTAGGGTAGGGCAGGATTTCTGGATAAGAAAAGTGTGTGTAACTTGCTTTACACACAAATTTCTTAATTTCCGAGGAGGGGGAGTTGTAATGATCTGGGGCTCAGCTCATTGGTTCTCCCTTCTCCCCTCCTCTCCTGCTCCTTCTCCCCTGCTTTCCTTCTCCCCTCCTTTCCTTCTCCCTCTCCCCTCCTTCCTTCTCCCATCCCCTTGGCCGTCATTCGTCTCCTCTTCCTCCCCCCCCCCTTGTCGCCCATTTGTCAGGGTCAAGAGGTTGACCTGAGGGTAGGGTGGTCTTGGATACCTTGGCTTCTCCGACTCAATTCCCCACTCAGATGTTCCCCTCTCCATCCCCTCTCATCCCCTCTCTTCCTCTCTCACCGGCCTCTTCCCCATACGAGGCAGAGTCAAATGTCCCTACTCGCTATCTTAGAGGAGACAGCTTGAACATAATTTATCAGTTTTGTAAACATTGCTCGCAGGTGCCTGGGCTCCATAGACGCGCCTTGTCCCCCTTCTCTTTAGCTGGGGAGAGCTGACTCAATCTTCAGGAATTCATGTAGCTTTCCACGACAGATCAGTGAAGGTGATTGGCCTGAGATAAGGGCCAAGTCCTTATTGGCCCTAGAGAGCCAGACCTCAGGCCTACGTGTTAAATGGTTGGCCATTGCCAAAATAATGGGTGGAGCCCTGGGGCTGTATTAGATGGTGGGAGGAGTAATCCTTCCCAGCAATAAGTTGGAAAAACTAAATTTCATCAGTGTGTCTTGGGAGTGTATTAGGAACAGGGCCGCAAGCCCGTATCCTCGGGGCTGAGGGCAGCCATCAACATCTTGGCCGTGGTGCGGGTATTTAAGGTATAGTAGCACTTGAGTTCGTGCCCTCAATAAATATCCATTGTGCCTCTAGGGAAATAGAATAGGTTATGTGTTCAAATTGTCTTAATTTACATGTTTCATAAAATAAATTGTATAGCTTGTCCAGTGGTATTCACTTAACTCCCCTTTTATATATTTTGCTACTTTGTCATTTTTAGGTGTTGTATTGGAAGCCCCCCAGGTTCTCCTAACAATTAATCGATACTAAAGATTGCCCTTGGATTTAAATTAGTAACGTAAATTACACAAACTAATTTTCCAAAATTTATTACTGAAATTCATATTACCCGGAGTCCCATGGTTACTGATTCCTTGCCTTCCTGGGGGATCGGTGATAGACACATTCAGGTATGGGTGGTCGGGAAGGTGGTGGCAGTGCTTTAATGGTTTTTATTTTATAATTAGTAATAAGCGAATAACCCTTGTCCTTGGTGTATCTTCCTCATTTAATATTCCTCTTAGATACGTGGCAGTCCAGTGAGGGGTCATGCTGGACTGTAACAGTGTTAAGCTGGGGTATTGAGTTGAAGAGAGACAGAGAATTACAACAGAGAGCGTATAGTACGATTATGAGAGATCACAAGATAACAGGATTAATACTGGGGAACATTGGGTTATTACAATAGAGAGGCCGCGGTTATTACGACAGGGTAAGCGTTCATTACATCACTACCACCACCACACCTGTCTCACCGTCACTACCACCACCTCCACACCTGTCTCACCGTCACTACCACCACCACACCTGTCTCACCGTCACTACCACCACCACACGTGTCTCACCGTCACTACCACCACCTCCACACCTGTCTCACCGTCACTTCCACTACCGCCACACATGTCTCACCGTCACAACCACCACCCACCACCACACTTGTCACTGTCACTACCACCACACTTGTCTCCCTGTCACTACTACCACCACCACACTTGTCTTAGTCACTACCACCACATTTGTCTCCCCTTCAATACCACTAACACCACTCTTATTTCACCGTCACTACAACCACCTACGACCACTATTGTCTCCCCGTCACTACCATCACCACCACCACACTTGTTTCACCGTCATTACCACTACCCATTACACCTGTCTCAATGTCACTACCACTACTACACATTTTTCACCGTCAATACCACCATCCACCACCACAATTGTCTCACTGTCACTACCACCAGCGAGTAACGGTGAGGGGGAGACATCGGAGTGGCGAGATGTCACCAGCGGAGTCCCACAGGGCTCAGTACTTGGACCCATCCTGTTTCTAATATATGTAAACGATCTTCCGGAGGGTATAGACTCATTCCTCTCAATGTTTGCTGATGATGCAAAAATTATGAGAAGAATCAAGACGGATGAAGATAGATAGAGACTACTGGATGACCTGGACAAACTGGAGGAATGGTCTAGAAAATGGCTGCTAAAGTTCAACTCAGGACAGTGTAAGGTAATGAAATTAGGCGACGGGAGCAGGAGGCTGAACACAAGGTATCATCTGGAAGGTGAAATCCTGCAAGAGTCAAATAGAGAGAAAAATCTGGGGGTTGATATCACACCGAACCTGTCCCCAGAGGCTCACATGAAAAGAATATCATCAGCGGCATATGCTAGACTGGCCAATATAAGAATTGCCTTTAGAAACTTGTGTAAGGAATCGTTCAGGACCCTGTATACCACTTATGTAAGACCAATCCTGGAGTATGCAGCTCCAGCCTGGAGTCCATACCCAGTTAAACACAAGACAAAGTTAGAGAAGATTCAGCGGTATGCCACCAGGCTCGTCCCGGAACTGAGAGGAATGAGCTACGAGGAAAGGGTAAAGGAGCTGAACTTCACATCCCTGGAAAACAGTAGAGTAAGGGGAGACATGATAACCACCTACAAAATTCTCAGGGGAATTGACAGGGTTATCTTCTTGAGGTTATCTTGAGATGATTTCGGGGCTTTAGTGTCCCCGCGGCCCGGTCCTCGACTAGGCCTCCACCCCCAGGAAGCAGCCCGTGACAGCTGACTAACACCCAGGTACCTATTTTACTGCTAGGTAACAGGGGCATAGGGTGAAAGAAACTCTTACCCATTGTTTCTCGCCGGCGCCTGGGATCGAACCCAGGACCACAGGATCACAAGTCCAGCGTGCTGTCCGCTCAGCCGACCGGCTCCCGGGTGGGTGGATAAGGGTGGAAAAAGACAAACTCTTCAGCTCGGGTGGGACACGAACAAGGGGACACAAGTGGAAACTTAGTACCCAGATGAGCCACAGAGACGTTAGAAATTTTTTTTTCAGTGTCAGAGTAGTAAATAAATGGAATGCACTTGGAAGTGATGTGGTGAAGGCTGACTCCATACACAGTTTCAAATGTAGATATGATAGAGCCCAGTAGGCTCAGGAATCTGTATATCAGTTGATTGACAGTTGAGAGGCTGGACCAAAGAGCCAAAGCTCAACTCCCGCAAGCACAATTAGGTGAGTACAACTAGGTGAGTACCAACACGACCACCCTTGTCATCACCTGTCAATACCACCAACACCCTCACACTTGTCTCACATCACTACCACCACCACCATCCCATCCCACACCAGTCTCACCATAACATGAATATTTTAATTTATTCTTATTCCCGTGTCTTCATATTCTAGTATTACATCCGTCGACTTTAAACTGAAAGTCTAGATGGGTCTCCTGAGGAAGGATGTGATTAGCTAACACGCTAAGTGTAGTAAGCAGCTCATTCCTCACTCTAAGAGACTATAGAACAATTGACTAGGCGCGTGCAAACACCGAGACCTCAAAAGTTTAAAATCCCCTTCATTTAGCCGTCGACATTCGCAAATTGCCGGGCCGAATCTATCGAGTACGTCACTGGTTCTCACAACATTTAATTTGTTGTGTGGTGCTATGAATTAAGCCCAATTCTCAAAGGCAGTCTCAAAATGAATAGCAATAATAATTGCAGGCAACGTGGCAGAACACAGAGCAATAAAATGTGTGTGGTGTACGAAAAGACGAAAAAGTGTTCAATATAACAATACAATATATTCAACAAAGTACTAACTACTACAACAACGAATGAAATATCACTGACGTTACTCGAAATCCTTCCAGTGACACCTTTACTGACAGCTAGACACCAGCCATGAGTGATGGATAAATGAACTAACTTGAACATACTGAGTGTTCATAGATGATGCAATCAAGCAAAACATACTAATCTGTAAGCAGTGTGCAACAACAAAAAGGTAGGTTAGGAGACACTCCTCTAGTAACCTCCTCCAGTTACTCTACGCTTCTTGCTGCCCTCCCCTACAATGGCAGTTGCAATGCACTGAAACTAGTATCCTATCAATAACATGACAATGACTAATGGGGTTACTGGCAACTCCAGCAACTCTCCTCAATTCAATTCTTACGTTAACACTCTCTCCTTCGGACGATCAACAATCAATGACTAATTAATTTCGTTAATATTAAAGTAACACTTACGTTAACTTAATCTTGTCTCCCACAAACAATTCAAACTGTACAACTGTCACTAGTAACTCAGAATTACACTAACATTCTACACGCCGAGCATTCAGTGAGTAATCTTCATTAATCCTTGTACTACGACAGCTGATTAATCCCAGTACGAGTTACGTTATCGGTTACTATCGTACCTCGATAGTTTTCTACAAATTCTATGCCAAAGTGCTAAGAGAACGGCGATCACCCTTGACTACCCTCGACCAATTAATTACTATCCGGAAGATCAATACTTAATTAATATAATACACAAATACGTCACCTTTCACACTGGCTCAGCAATATGACATCAATGACATGAATTCCTTCTGGGGCCATCCGTACCCCAAGGAACTCAGGTGTCTAGTGCAATCCCATAGACCGATAGGTAATAACCACGACTACGTTACTTTACAAAGATGTCACTCATCCAAGAGTCAGTCAAATTACCTGTCCAACTGACAGATAATATTCAACAGACAGTACTTAAAATGCAAGACTTCACCCCTCCTGGAATTCCTACAACCTGTCTGACTTCTGAAGTGGCCGCTTGGCTAGGCTCCCTGACCAACCAAAACAGCTGTTCCTTTAAAAATAATTAACCCAAACGTACCTTACGTTACTCAAATTGTCTTAGAACAATTTCTCCAAAAGCAATGGGTGTTCCCTTGGTTACGTTAAATGCCTCTCAATCAACGTTCACTGAATACTGGACTTCGATGACAACCAAATATACAGGAAAAATAACACCAAGTACTCGTCCCAATGAGGAGTTCACCCACGACACAATAAATCACAACACACGGTGATTTAAACGATTACAATCCGGTTGCAATTTACAGTTACTGCAGAACACCGGTAAATAACACCCACGGTGCTCTAAACCACTAGAGCACGGCCCATACAATTTACTGAACTACAATACCAAACTCTGTGATCGATCAATAACACTATTAACAATCACGGCCCAACAGTTTACAACCCCTTTGCAATGACACATACACGGTGTTCTATTTTCACTATATTAGAAACCGGCCAAACACCTTACTACAGCCCAGTTGTAATAACCAATTACTGCAACCACAGTAATGACACACTAGGCTTTCTGACACTACAATTATGTATATCGTACCTGCTGACCTCAACTGTTGCCTTCAGCTGTCAAACGCTAATGTGAAACACTTAGGAGGTAACACACTCTTGACAACTTTTTTTTTTTTTTTTTTTTTTTTTTTTTTACATGCGAACATGCGAATAAATACAATACAATAAATATAATAAAATAAGAAACCAATAACAAACAATCAGACAACAAAAAAAATACAAAAGCACAAAGCAAATTAACACAAAGTAACACAAATACACTAAATACCGGCCTGAAGGGCCGACAACAAAATCACAACAATGAACATAAACACAGGAAAAAGAAACAACAATACTGGACAGAAGGGTAACGGAAATACAATAAATACAACAAAACAACAGTCATGAAAAACACAACACCGGCCTGAAGGGTGCACAATAGGTACAATACATTGCAAACAAACCACAGGTCACAGCAAGCACACAGACTACTCAAATTGTTCATACTTATCCGGCCACTCCGCCGCCGGGAACCGAACACAATACGCCTCCCACAGTAACATTACGTCATCCGGAACAGGCACAGTATTAACAGTATGAGGATCAGGCATCAACTCGGGCACACCCACAACAAAACACCGAGCCCGCTGTACCCAGATGGAAGAAGGGCACCACGGAACAGGATGCACGCGGTCAATAATGTCAAACTGTAGAGGATGCTGCGCACCATGCGCCACTCCGGAGGCCAAGATGAGAGGGAGGGGCTCCTTCCCACGAGGCCGGGCAATGGGCAGCGCACTGGGAGCCTCCTCGGCCGCCTCACAGCGCTCCGCGTCAACCACCGGACGTTGTTCCTGCCGGGACCCCCCACGCTTGGCATCCTTCTTCAGTGCCAGCTTGATGCCTTGGCGCGCACCAGAACTCTCACCATCCACGTCAGTAGGAGCGACCACCCCCACTGCGGAGAACCTTCTGCAGGAGAAAGAACAGGAGGTAAATCATACGTACAAACATCGTCAACAGCAGACACATGGACGTCAGCCACCACCAGCGTCGTAGAGCGCGAATCACCCGGAGGCGCCACATCATCTCCCGAAGCTCCACCTGCGTCGTAGTCCTCCGCATCAGCCCAAGCAGTAGAAGAACGCCTGGACCGCTTGGGCACTGGCCACACATCCTCACAGCCGGAGGCGGACCCAGAACCACTGGCCTCACGAACCGGGCGAACCGACGCCCGTCGCAGAACGGCAGCAGCCTCTACCACAGGGGGAACCGGACCACACACAGCAGGAGGCACCGCAGCCACCCCAGCACCCAGCACAGGAGGAACCCGAGGGAAGGACGCAGGGCCAGGGTCCACAGCCGAAGACGAGGAAGCCGACGGCGACGCTCAACAGGGATCACCAGGAAGGTCCATGGGAACGGCAGGGCCAGAGACATGGTCAGGAGGAACATCCGACGGCACCGCAACACCCGGAGGAGGGTCTGCAACAACCGGGGGAACGTCGGGTGACACTGGGGGAGCCGCAGCAGCGAACGGGACGCTCACCTCCTCACCCCCGGAGTCCTCCTCCAGAGGGAGCGGCGGGAAATCCTCCTCACGGAACAAGTTCACAGGAGCGACCGGATCAGCAGTACACCCGGCAGCCTGATGCCCCAACAAGCCACACCGGAAGCAAGTACGGGGTTGCCGGGCATAAAACACACGCACATAGTACCCCAACAGCCGGACAGAGCACGGTATGTCCGACCTCAGTCGCATCCCGAGGGTCCGAATGTTGGTCTTCACACCCGAATACGTGCCAGACGACAGTGAGTTCATCAGCACACTGACGACGGAGCCGTACCTCTGGAAGAATCGCCGGAGGAGAGTCTCAGGAAACTCCATGGGGGCGCCAAGAACACTGACATACGTCACAGCACCACTACGGTCTGAAATGGTCACAGACCCGGTGCCGTCCTGTAGCTGCAAAGTACGTCCCTCGTACCTCCGTAAGAAAGCACGGTACACCGCCTCACCCACAAACTTGACAACAACACGGTGAGCAGTTACCAGCTCAATGCCATATACGTCCCCAACCGGGACACGAAGCATGGCACTCAATACCACGTCCACCAGCGGGTATCCAGCACGGCCAGTAAACTCCAATCCGATGGAGTTTACCCTCACGACAGGGGGAAGATGGCCGCCCATCGTAAAAGCGCCACGTCCACAACACCAGGAACAGCAGGGAGGGTAGAGACACCCACACCCCCTGCTGGCGAAAATGGCAAACACCTCAAACTACCGGAGCGAGCAGGCGACACGTCCTCACTGCACGGTAGATCAGGAGTAACTCACTCTTGACAATTTGGCAAGTGATTAGCGATCCCACGGATCGATAATTACTGCCGTGAATTACGTTATTCAGACAGATCAGTCAGCTGTAACTCCTGACAGCGACGGTGACTCACACTTCACCACAAATCTACCAAAATTACATTAACCAGGTCAGCCACATATACGTATATATATAATCACATTTATCACAGCCCTGGGAAACACAACACTAGTATAAAAACAGACACTCGTATTACTCCACAATATTCAAATGCCAGGAAATCCCCGGTGTTACAACACTGTCATTCTACCGTGAAATGATGACCGGAACTGGACTCCTCTGCGGCAAATCACTACACAGACATGGGACATAACAAACACAAATCACCAAGAAATGAAATTACATGAAATCCCACCAGAATGGTGTATAAAACTCACAAGGACGGCCCAATCGGTCCTGAGTCTATATAAATATAATGTGTTCCCGTGTGTACACACACACACATGTACGTCTGCACACAACAGATCAAGTCCTCCCTTCACTAGCAAGGACGTAAATAGGGGTGAAAATTTCATGCGCCCGCGCTTCCCTTCACCTCTCAGGTGCTCTAGAGATTATGCGGGCAGAACACATGACCTCGAATTCAGGCTTGGTGTATTGGTGAGATAAATCTCACCAATACACCAAGGGGGTACTTACTCAATTACGCAGCCGGCTCTCACATACAACTTCTACCATATACAGACACACCGCTTGTAGGTGGTCACCTCCTCAAGCCGGCGGACTAGGCTTAGGTGGTAGCCCAGCGTGGCTAAGCTCACTTCGTACCCTTCCTCACTCTGCCGGCTTTGTACCTGGCTCAGGGCGAAGTGTGGCGTTCGTACAAGATAGCGCCAAACACTATAAGCGTCACTGTCACTCGAAATTCCCACCATATTTTATAGGAAAACTGCCCTGCACACTGGCAAGATATTCCCAGATCACTACACTGCTACAAGACACTATCAGGAGATCAGATAGTCTTCTTGATAACTGAGATGGGGACTTACGAGTCAGTTGCACCGGCTTGTATGAACTTTACCCACGTCTCACGCTCTGTTCAATACACTTCCTTGCTATCACACGCAAATAAGACGAGATCCCGGATTCTGCTGTTCCCACGGACCCACGTCGATGTTGCTGGATACTGAAGATGTACTAGGAGCTACCACCTACGACACCTGTACTCAGCTGGCTGACTGAGTGAAGAATACCTCTACCACAGGTGATGGCTCGATGCAGAATGACATAATGCAGCTACGGGGCTGCAAGAGAGCTGTCTTTTCCCGGTCCTCCTCAAACTAACCAATAAGGGAAATGCATATTTTGGCCTATCCCTCCGGGCCAACCACAGGCCAGCTTCCTTGGCTCTCAAGGAGGCCTCCAAGATGGCCGCCTGGGTTGCTATGGTGATGAAGCGGGTGGCGGTTGGTACTTCACACATTCCTGCCACTCCGCTCTCGCTTCTTTCTCCTTCACTTTCTTTACAATAAAAGCTGCTACTTGCTCTAACTGTTTCCACGAATGCGCTACAACGGCCATTATAACATATTTGGAATGCTGATGACCTAGGCTCTCCAGTGAGTCTAAACACGGGATGCTTCGGGTATGGGTTGCCAAATCTAGTACGGGTGCACGAATATTCACGTACTCCAGTACACAGCGAGCATTACATGCACGTACACTAGTAGATGGTGTAGATGTGTCAACCCATCCCCTCATACACACAGTACCCCATGAAAGACTGTTACAAAAGTTGGAGCAACAGGCAGGAGTAAAAGGTAAGGTGCTCCAGTGGATAAGGGAGTATCTAAGCAACAGGAAACAACGAATAACTGTGAGGGGAGAGACATCAGAGTTGCGAGAGTGGGCCAAGTACAGAGTCCCACAAGGCTCTGTTCTTGGACCCATCTTGTTTCTAATATATGTAAACGATCTTCCAGAGGGCATTGAATCATTCCTTTCAATGTTTACTGATGATTCAAAAATTATGAGAAGAATCAATACAGATGATGATAGATAGAGACTACAGGACAACATGGACAAGCTGGAGAAATAGCCTAGAAAATGGCTACTAAAATTCAACTCAGGAAAGTGCAAAGTTAGGAAATTAGGCGAAAGGGGCAGAAGGCTGAACACAAGGTACAATCTGGGAGGTGAAATCCTGCAAGAGTCAAATAGAGAGAAAGATCTGTGGATTGATATCACACCGAACCTGTCCCCAAAGGCCCACATCAAAAGGATATTATCAGCGGCATATGGTAGACTGGCCAACATAAGAACTGCGTTTAGAAACTTATGTAAGGAATCGTTCAGGACCCTGTATGCAACTTATGTCAGACCAATCCTGGAATATGCAGCTCCAGCTTGGGGTCCATACCTAGTTAAACACAAGACAAAGTTAGAGAAGATTCAGCGGTATGCCACCAAACTCGTCCCAGAACTGAAAGGTATTAGCTACGAGGAAAGGGTAAAGGAGCTGAAATCTACACAGAAGACTGGAAGACAGAAGAGAAAGGGGAGA
>NC_091172.1:46261192-46407434 GCF_040958095.1 Procambarus clarkii | reverse complement strand
AATATGGACAGCGCCATCTGTTAGTGGTGGCGTGGTAGCAATGAATGGCTCTGGTTTCCTGCCTTAGTCAGAAAGAGAGGTCGATGTGGATGACTTCTGGTGGGTGGCGTGTCATAATCAGCGCCATCTAGGTTGTGCTACAAGCATAACGTTCACTTCCCGGTGAATGAGTGTTACCTCATGGTTTCCCCAGTATCCTGTCCATCTTATTAATGACGTTTTTATGGCCACAGACGTGAAGTGTGGAGGCACTTGTGGTGAGGAAGGCAGTTTACCTTGGGCAGCTCAAGAATCCTTAGATTGGTCCTGAAAGAAGACTAAATAAGCCGCCGTCGATAAAGGCAGTGTGTTAGCTGCTAGTATACGCAGCAGCTAACACACGCCGACGATCGGCGAACCCTGGGATTGGCTATTAAGGGTTATAGTGATATGCAGTGTGAAGTGCTGCTAGCAAGCTGCTAGAGGCTTCTGCTGAGGGGCTAGCTACCCGTGTGTGAGTTCGTTTGGTACCCATGTCAGCATGTTGCTGGAGCCCTCTGCCAGTAAGTAGCTGGAGAGCAAAAGGTGGGGTTATCTTTAAATGATTTCAGGGCTTTAGTGTCCGCGGCCCGGTCCTCGACCAGGCCTCCACCCCCAGGAAGCAGCCTGTGACAGCTGACTAACACCCAGGTACCTATTTTTACTGCTAGGTAACAGGGGCATAGGGTGAAAGAAACTCTGCCCATTGTTTCTCGCCGGCGCCCGGGATCGAACCCGGGACCACAGGATCACAAGTCCAGTGTGCTGTCCGCTCGGCCGACCGGGGTGTTGGCACATCGTGATACTGTGTGGGTGAACTGGCTCGTATAGAAAGGTGAACTCGCCAGTGTTGTCCAGTACGAATTGATAAGGTACTGGGACGTCGTAATCACTAGAGTTGGTGAACACTGCAAACGCATTTGTGTCCTGAGTGAAAGTGACACTATTGTACGTAAGTGTAGCAATAGTCTATTTTAATATTTATTTAATGGTGGAGGTGAATATATTGGTGAAGGCAAGTGTGTAGTGTTTGTCCCCCTTTATATCCTTATTGCGCTATACAGTCAGGTCTTGGAAGCCTACTTGATATCTTGGGATCGGATACACTAAAAGAGGTAATATTACCAAGAACCTGGTTACTGGTCCTAAGTGGCCGTAACACTCCAGTAGAACATGATGAGGGAGGAGAGAGCCATGGCAGCAGCAGCAAGGAAGAAACGAAGGGTGGGAGGAGAAAACCAGGGAATCACAGCCTCCAACACAACATTCCCAGAGGTGAGGGGGTGAGGGACCCACAACCAGCAACCCAGTAACACCAGAAAGGAGGGCAACTCCACCACCCTCCTCTGCATAGAAACCTCCCAACCCCAAACACTCCCTGCTCTTGCTCAAATTCTCAGTCAACTCTCCATCCCCCTTCATCCCATACCCACCCTTCCCCTCCCCCACACCCACCGTGTCCCCCCTCCCCATTCTTCCAATACCCTCCTTGTCCCCCACCCTTCACTTAACCCCCCCCCCCTCACCTCAGTACCCTCTGAGATCCACCTCACAAATCCTCACACCTATAGAACAGCTTCCTCCATCAGCAGAACGCTTACGAAGAAGGGGCCATGAGAAGGAACAGAAGAAAACCCAGACTTAATAGCACTCATAGAATAAAGCTAACGAAAACCATAAAAAATGCAGCATTTCCGCACGACTACTGTGTTGTGAGGAAAAGAGAGAGAAGGAAGAGGAGGTGGTGGTGTAGCTCTGCTGGTAAGAAAAGATGAGATTTTTGAGGAGAAGGATATTCAAGGCTGTAAGGTTTCAGTGACTACATAACAGGTACCATAGCAATTGGAGAACAAAACATTATAGTGATAGTCATATATAACCCACCACCAAATGACAGACGACACAGACAGGATTATGACAGAAACAACATGGCCACCATTACCATAATAGAGAGAGCAGCTTCTGTCACTGGCAGAAACGAATGCAGACTACCAATCAATGCTAAATTTCAACCACAGGAAGAGATTGGGAGAACAGAGACCCACATGGAAGAAAATACAACGGTGAGCTAAGCTGCTGGACGTGGCAACAAGAAACTTTCTAAGCCAACACGTCAAGGGACCGACAAGAATGATGGGGAAGATGATGCTTGATCTGATATTTACCCTAAATGAGTGGGATATAAGGGGAAGTTAAGTTTGAAGCACCCTTGGGAATGAGTGATCACACTGTATCGATCTTTGAGTACCTGGAGGAGCTAGATTGTATCTCCCTCCCAAAAAAGAACCAGGAAACAAAACGCTGGCGTACCGAAAGTGGAATTATGAGATGAGATGTTTCCAAAGGGATATACCATAGGACACAGAACTCAGAGCTAAGTATGTACAAGACTTGTTGGACTATGTCACCCAAAAGTGTCAGGAGGCAGTAAACAGGATTATCACGGCCGAAAAGGAAAACTCTGAGAAGCAAAAGAAGAATCCATGGTTTAATAAGGCATAAATGGAAGCAAAGGAACCGAACTAAAGGAGGTAAAGAAACTTCCGGAATAACAGAATACCTGAATGCAGAGAGAGATCAGAGAACCAGGAATGAGCATGTTAGAATGAAAAGAGAAGCAGAGAAAAATTGTGAGAATGATATAGCAAACATAGCCAAGACTGAACCAAAGCTACTCCACAGTCATACCAGGAGGAAAACAACAGTGAAAGAACATTTGATGAAACTTAGAACGGGTGAGAACAGGTACACAGAGAATGACGCAAGGAGAAGATCGTGAGAAAAAAAACCTGGTAACACATCTGGAGAGAAGCTACTTTGTGACAAATCGCCAACATGGGTTCAGGGAGGGTAAATCTTGCCTGACTCACATTATTAGAATTCTATGACCAGGTGACGAAGAATAAGCAAGAATGAGAAGGCTGGGCGGACTGCATTTTCTTTGATTGTTAGAAAGTCTTTGACACAGTACCCCAGAAGAGGCTAGTACATAAGCTGAAGAGACAGACAGGAGTAACTATTAAGAGGTTCCAGTGGATAAGGGAGAACCTAAGCAATAGGAAGCAGAGAGTTACAGTGAGGGTTGAGACCTTAGATATGCGGGAAGTCATCAGTGGAGTTCCACAGGGCTCTGTACTCGGACCTATCCTGTTTCTGATATACGTAAATGATCTCCCAGAGGATATAGACTCATTCCTCTCAATGTTTGCTGAAATTGCCAAAATTATGAGAAGGATTAAGACAGAGGAGGACTGCTTGAGGCTTCAAGAAGACCTGGACATACTGAAGGAATGGTCGAACAAATTGTTGTTCGAGTTTAACCCAAGCAAATGTAATGTAATGAAGATAAGTGTAAGGATCAGGAGGCAAAATACAAGGTTTTATTTGGGAGATGAAATTCTTCAAGAGTCAGAGAGAGAGAGAGAAGAACTTGGGAGTTGATATCACGTAAGACCTGTCCCCTGAAGTGCATATCGAGAGGATAACATCAGCGGCATATTCCAGGTAGTCCTAATTAAGAACGGCCTTTAGAAATTTGTGAGAGGAATAACTCGAACTTTGTATACCACATATGTCAGACGAATCCTGGAGTATGCAGATCCAGCATTGAGTCCATATCTAGTCAAGCATAGAACTAAACTGGAAAAGATTCAAAGGTTTGCCACCAGACTAGTACCCGAACTGAGAGGTATGAGCTACGAGGAGAGACTACGGGAATTGAACCTCACGTCGCTGGAAGACAGATGAATTAGGGGGGACATAATCACTACATACAAGATTCTCAAAGTAATTGAAAGGGTAAATAAAGAAAGGCTATTTAACACAAAGGGCCACACTCACTAGTGGACACAGGTGTTAATTGAGTGCCCAAATGAGCCACAGAGATATTAGACAGAACTTTTTTAAGTGTCAGAGTGGTTGACAAATGGAATGCATTAGGAAGTGATGTGGTGGAGGCTGACTCCATACACAGTTTCAAGTGTAGATACGATAGAGCCCAGTAGGCTCAGGATCCTGTATATCAGTTCATTGTCAGTTGAGAGGCGGGACCAAAGAGCCAGAGCTCAACCACCACAAGCACACCTAGGTGAGTACAACGTGGTGAGTACATGCTCACATGCACTCGCTCACACGCACACGCTCATACACACACACACACTGGAAGCACTAAGTGTACCACTCTCTATAGTGTATAACAGGTCACTGAAAACAGGAGACCTACCAGAAAGTTGGAAGACAGTTAACGTAGTCCCAATATACAAAAAGGGTGACAGGCAAGAGGCACTGAACTACGGGCCAATTTCCCTAACATGTATACCATTAAAGGTTATGGAGAAGATCGTGAGGAAAAGGCTCGTAGAGCATCTGGAGTGAAATAGCTCTGTAACACATCACCAGCATGGGTTCAGAGATGGTAAATCGTGCCTCACAGGTTTATTAGAATTCTATGACCAGGCAATAAAAATTATGCAGGAAAGAAAAGGTTGGGCCGACTGCATTTTACTGGACTGCAAGAAAGCCTTTGACACAGTACCCGATAAAAGGCTATTAAAAAAGTTGGAGCAACAGGCAGAAGTAAAAAGGAAGGTGCTCCAGTGGATAAGGGAATATTTAACCAACAGGAAACAGCGAGTAACGGTGAGGGGGGGGGGAGACATCAGAGTGGCTAGATGTCACCAGCAGAGTCCCACAGGGCTCAGTACTTGGACCCATCCTGTTTCTAATGTATGTAAACGATCTTGCGGAAGGTATAGACTCATTCCTCTCAAAGTTTGCTGATGATACAAAAAATATGAGACGAATCAAGACAGATGAAGATAGACAGAGGCTACAGGATGACCTGAACAAACTGGAGGAATGCTCTAGAGAATGGCTGCTAAAGTTCAACTCGGGAAAGTGTAAAGTAATGCAATTAGGCGAAGGGAGCAGGAGGCTGAACACAAGGTACCATCTGAGAGGTGAAATACTGCACAAGTTAAATAGAGAGATCTGGAGGTTGATATCACACCGAACCTGTCCCCAGAGGCCCACATCAAAAGAATATCATCAGCGGCATATGCTAGACTGGCCTACGAACTGCCTTTAGAAACTTGTGTAAGGAATCGTTCATGACCCTGTATACCACTTATGTCAGACCAATCCTGGAATATGCAGCTCCAGCCTGGAGTCCATACCTAGTTAAACACAAGACAAAGTTAGAGAAGGTTCAGCGGAATAACACCAGGCTCGTCTCAGAACTGAGAGGGATGAACTACGAGGAAAGGCTAGAGGAGCTGCACCTCACGTCCCTGGAAAACAGAAGAGTAAGGGGAGACATGATAACCACCTACAAAATTCTCAGGGGAATTGACAGGGTGGACAAAGACAAACTCTTCAGCACGGGTTGAACACGAACAAGGGGAACAGGTGGCAACTTAGTACCCAAATGAGCCACAGAGACGTTAGAAAGAATTTTTTCAGTGTCAGAGTAGTTAATAAATGGAATGCACTAGGAAGTGATGTGGTGGAGGCTGACTCCATACACAGTTTCAAATTGTGACGGTGTTCCCCCCCTTATAATTCTCCCACGCCTGCAGTAAGAGTCATGTCTACTTTTCCCAAGCGTTCTCTACGTAGCAGGCTTCAATTTGATATATGGGAGAGAGTGGAGTGTTCTCGGAGAGCCGAGAAATCTGTGAAATAGTAATATTTTGGCCTGTGGTATAGGCCCTTTAGGAAGCCAAGATGGCGCTGGCCTTCCTGATTCCCCGCCAAAACCGTGTGACGTCAGTGGCACCGGATTGGTCACCGACAGCAATGTGGCACCGGGAGCCAATGAAAACCTCCCATGGCGAAAGTGACGTCACGAAGGAAGGGGGTCCTGGCCGCGCGCCGCGTTGGCGCCAATCAGTCAGACACGACACGTCAAAGAGGTCGGACGTGCGACGATTGGTCCTGTCAGTTTGACAGTTGTTTCCCGCTCCCGTGGATTTACGCGTCACCTGAAGTCTGCCAGTACTCTGTGAGGTCTTCCCTAGTTCATGTGTTGAACCAGAGAGGGAATCGACGGTTATTTGAGCAACAAGTGCTCCAGTCAGGTACTGTGCAAGAAGAAGCAGTGAAGCCGTGCAGTGACGTATGTGACGTCTGTGGCAGTTCACCAGTTCGTGACAGCGTAGTGGCTGACAGAGCCACTGGGTAGCTGAGGAAGGAGAGGACTATTTGGGGAATCCGGACGACTGCAGCTGAGACGTAGGCGGCAGCCGTTGTTGGGAGAAGACGACGGCCAGGAGACCGACTCCAACCCTTCAAGAGGTCAGGAAGGAGCACGGACCTGCAGAGGAAGAAGGCACGGAGACGACGCGCTAAACGGTGGGACGATGAGAGGCTCTGGTAGGACACGACGACGTGTCGTGTGGGGGCGTTCCCGACACGAGGACCAGGAGCTACATCTCGACTCTCATTGGAGGATAGGTCGAAGTAGGTGTTTCTAGTTTCCCTCCCCATTTCCCTTTAGTTAGCTATATTATTCGGCTATATTATCTAGCCTGAGGATTTTATATGTCGTGAGCAAGTCTCACCCGTGTCACAGTAAGGCACCAGTTTGCCGCGTAGTACTATCAAGAGTACTTATAATACTTATGTTTATTATTGGTGTGTACAGGCATCAGGAACAAGTGATCAATTTACTGTGTTGTGTATATCTTTCTAGAGATTTTGATGTGAACATATAGTGATAAATTATATATAATATTTTGCCAGTATTTGGAAGTTAGGCTACGTGCCCAGAAACTATTTATTTTCCATGTATTGATGTTTGATTTATATACATCATATATGTCTATGTTCATGCAGTGACTAATCATTCGTGAGTACAGTGAATTATTGCGTTATCGCCCTCGAGAGAAAGTACTGAAAACTCCAGTGTTAATATTTCATAATATGTCATTGAATGAAGGGCAGTGAAAACCATTACAGTGAGTCATTGTAGCATTGATTGTAGAAACGACTGTTTGAGCCTGAGTATAGTGTAACTAAGTAATACATGCTATTGTGCCAATATCGAGTGTGCGAGTTTCTGGTAATATTGGAGAACTTAAAGAAACAGCGCGCGTGAATCTAGAAAACAAGCAATAAGCTTTCGCGCGGGGGCCAGGCGATCAGCTGTTCTTGACACTTGACGAGGAGGGGAGGTGTTGCCACTTAGTGAGTGCATACTATTCGTGGGAACTACCGGCCGCAGCCAGGATCAGTTGATTTATTTATTATTGTTTGGCCTTGTGACATCTTTCATGCATTTTAAGTAAAATACAAAATTACCATTGTGTTTATATCATTCCCTCCATTGATATTGTGGCTATATTATACTGGAAAGCATAGAGTGATAACAGTAAGTACCTGCCTGATTCCTGATCTTTTGAGTGTGACCTTGCCAAGGCTACCACTAATTCAACCAGTCCACTGAGGTGTTACTGGCCACCTAAAACACCAGTTGGCGACCTTGTGGTTAACCGTAGAGCCCGATTGTTGGGGAGGGCACACGACAGTCAAGTGAACGAGTCGTGTTCCCACTCCTTCTCAATCAGAGGCCGTTGAGATTGACTGGGAGACTCTGCTGGCATGCAGTGGCGCCGTGAGGATCGAGTGAAGACCCGCAGGGCTACGGTGAGTGACCTTGAGAATAACTATTGCTCACCCCAGAGTAAGAATAGAGTAGTGAAACCCCAACATTGGCGACCTCGCCAGGATCTCGATCGAAGTAAAGGTTGCAGTGGTGATACTTGGCAGTGGTGTTAGAGATCAGGTGCAGGTTATCACTCATAGCACAAGATGGAGGATGATAAAGTAGCAAGGTTTATTGACTCTAGAGATGAACAGGTGCTGGAAGAGTGCACCAAGGCACAGCTTCAGGTAATAGCGGATCATTTTGGAATAAAGCTGAAATCTGCCAGAGTTGGTTAAAGAAGACTAGAGATAATGGCTCAGCTCAGGGCTCGAGACGAAGCTTTGGGGAAGGAACGGCCCCAAACACCTGCCAGTGTGGGTGAACACCTGAGTATTGGTGGAAGCAGCAGGGGATCCAGCGGCAGCAGGCACAGCATTAAGCTGGAAATAATGAAGCTGCAGCTGGAAGCACAGCAGCGCAGAGAAGAGCGAGAAGCACAACAGCGCAAAGAAGAGCGAGAAGCAGAAGCACAGCAGCGCAAAGAAGAGCGAGAAGCACAGCAGCGCAAAGAAGAGCGAGAAGCACAGCAGCGCAAAGAAGAGCGAGAGGCAGAAGCACAGATGAAGCATGAAGAGCGAGAAGCACAACAGCGCAAGGAAGAGTGAGAAGCACAGCTATGCAGGGAAGAACACGAGCGAGAAGCTAGGATGAGACAACAGGAAATAGATGCCAACAAGGAGGTGGAGCTGAAGCGAGCTGAACTAGGACTAGGTGCACCTGCTCCGCCGCCACAGGAAGACCGACGAGTGAGGGAACGAGACCTGCCGGTCTTTGTGCCTAGTGAAGCCGAAAGTTTCTTCGATCACTTTGAGAGAGTTGCTGCTCTGAAGAGGTGGCCGAGGGCGGAGTGGGCGGAGTTAGTGCAAGGGAGGCTCACAGGTGAAGCTCGTGAAGCCTTCACTATGCTCGACTTCCAAGAATGCACCAACTACGATGCGGTAAAACGAGCTGTGCTCCGTTCCTTCAAGCTCACGCCGGAGTGTTACCGGAAGAGGTTTAGAGAATGTACCCAGTGTCATGTTCACAGAAAATGGTACCATCCGTTTTCTATGTGCGGCGGCTGAGACGCCAGAGAGTGGAGGTAAACAAGAGAGCGTACAGGACGCCCGCCAAGCTTGGTAGCTACTAGTCATGTAATCATATTAAGTATTAAAGTCAGTAACCAAGTCATGACTTTACATCAACCCTACAACCAAGACTTCCTCAGTAACACACAAACACCACATTGGCGACGAGGATGAACTGTGAACGCAGGTATTTGTTCAGTTTCAAACACAAGGGAGAAGCATGCTGCCTGGAGGAGGAAGAGAAGCTGTGAGCGCCATACCCGATGCTGTATGCTAACCGATGCTGTGTGCTAACCAATGCTGTGTGCTAAACGATGCTGTGTGCTAACCGATGCTGTGTACTACCCAAGCTGTGTGCTACCCAAGCTGTGCTGAAGAAACTGTGTACTGAGGAATCTGCCGACGTTGTGTACGAAACGACGCTTTGATGTGTACAAA
This sequence comes from Procambarus clarkii, assembly GCF_040958095.1. Classification (NCBI taxonomy): domain Eukaryota; kingdom Metazoa; phylum Arthropoda; class Malacostraca; order Decapoda; family Cambaridae; genus Procambarus; species Procambarus clarkii. The sequence goes on along the minus strand of NC_091172.1, from coordinate 46,398,206 downwards.
ACCTGATGTTTTGGTTACGAAACGACGCTTCGTGCTACAAAATTCATCACACTGACTGACTGCTGTACCGACTGCTGTACCAACTGCTGCACCAACTGCTGCACCAACTGCTGCACCAACTGCTGTACCAACTGCTGTACCAACTGCTGTACCAACTGCTGTACCAACTGCTGTGCTGCTGCTGTGAGTAGGAACAACACATGTACACAAGGGCTAGGTAAGAAGTCAGTTGCTGCTATATTGTGCACTGTTGTGAACTTTTGCATTAAAATGCTTGTGTGCTTTGCAAAATTAAAGTAATTACAGTGAATTCTTGACTAACATATACAGTGCAGTAAGTGTTTAATATTCTGAGGAACATTTAAGTGATAAGTTACATTTATTCAGTAAAAATGGCAAATATACCTCAGTTTCCTGCATTTGATCCTGACTGTGACCAGACAAACCTGTCACAGAGGTGGGTCAAATGGCTTAAAAAGTTTGAAAATTTGTTGATAGTTTCTGACATCAAAAGTGCTGAAAGAAAGCGTGCCTTTCTACTTCATTATGCAGGTGATAGAGTTTGTGACATCTTTGACACACTGAAAGACACTGGTGGTGCCAAAGATTATGACACTGCCAAAGCCAAACTAACAGAGCATTTCAAACCAAGGCAAAATACTGCAATGGAAATTATGCATTTCAGGAGAGCAAAACAACTCTCTAATGAAACTGTGGATCAATACCACACACGTCTGCAGGGTTTAGCAGCCCATTGTGAGTTTGCTGATGTTGACAAAGAAATCAAACAGCAAATAATTGAATCATGCACATCTACACGTCTCGTCGAAGAGCTCTAGAACTTGTTGATGATGACAGTTCTCTTACCAAGATACTGGATATGGCTCGTCGAATGGAAGATGCTGCACGTGATGCTCGTGTCATGGAGTGCAGTGCTAATAACGGTTCTGCCACTGTTACTAACAGTGATGAGGTACGTAAGGTTCAGGGAGGACACCGTGATCAAAGAAGATATCATGGCAAACCTAACAGTAAATTTAGCCGAGAACCACGTCACAACTGGGGTCAAGGAACAAGGCTCAAGCAGTCACAACGACCCACATCAGAGGGTGTCAACAATAAATGTTACAATTGTGGAGGAGACTACCCACACCAAGATAATGTTTGTCCTGCTCAAGGTAAGAAGTGCTATGAGTGTGGAAAACTAGGTCATTTTGGTGCTATGTGTCGTTCCGCACTAAAGAAACCACAGTCAATGAATAAAAGCACTGTACGAGGATCAGGTCATAGGGGTCGAGGTGGTAAACACAATATTGCACCTCATATCCAGAATGTTAATAATATACAAGACAACATTTCATTACAACCAGTCTCAGATGACAGTGAATGTGATTATACTTATGGAGTACAAGCAATCACAGAATGGAATGATCTTCCAAACAACCCAGAGACATGTGTATACATTGCTGGTATTTGTCTCAAGGTTCTCATTGACACTGGATCAAACATTGATACCATTGCTGAGTGCCACTATGAAAAATTTAAAAAACAGTTCCCAAAGCTTGAGAACTATAATGGCAAAGCCACTGCCTATGCTTCAAAGGTAGCCTTGCCAGTGATTGGAACTTTCACTGCAGAGATTAAGTCAAAGAATGCAATGCTCATTACTACATTCCATGTTGTTAGGAATGCAAAGGAGTCTTTACTCAGTTACAAGACTTCAACCAAATTGGGGCTACTTCAGCTTTCTAATGCTGTAGCAGTGGAATCTGCAAACAATGTTGATGGTATTGTTGCTGAATTTTCTGATCGATTTAAATCCATAGGTTGTTATACTGATAGCAAAGTACATCTGCATATCAACCCAGATGTAATTCCAGTTGCCCAACCACATCGCCGACAACCATTCCATACTCGCAAGAAAGTCGATGCCGAACTGGATAGGCTGATCGACTAGATATCATTGAACCAGTAACAGGCCCAACACCATGGGTAAGCCCAATTGTCACTCCACCAAAGCCGAAGAATCCAGATGAGATACGCATTTGTGTGGACATGCGTGTTCCCAACAAGGCAATAATGCGTGAACGCCATCCTACACCCACTGTAGATGATATGATCTACCGCTTGAATGGTGCAACTGTATTCAGCAAGTTAGATTTAAACAAGGGCTATCATCAGCTTGAACTTGATGATGAGAGTCGCTTCATCACAACGTTTACGACACATCGAGGTCTGTATAGGTACAAGCGCCTGAGTTTTGGTATTAACAGTGCTGCCGAGGTATTCCAGCACATCATCAGCCAGGTATTGCAAGACATACCTAATGCTGACAACATGTCTGATGACATCATTGTTTATGGCCGTACCCAAGCTGAACACGACAAAGCTCTTCGTGCAACATTGCAACGCTTACGAGAAAAGAATTTGACGCTAAGCCGAGCAAAGTGTGAGTTCAATCAACATAAAATTGAATTCTTTGGACATGTACTTAGTGACAAAGGTCTGTCTCCAGATCCTAAGAAAGTTGCAGATATCAAGAATGCTGCACCTCCTTCAACGTCCACTGAAGTACATAGTTTTCTGGGAATGGCAAACTACTGTTCTCGCTTCATTCCAGATTTTGCTACCATTACGAAGCCTCTACGTGAGCTCCTGAAGAAAAATGCATCATGGTACTGGAGCGATATCGAGCAAAATGCATTTGATGCTGTGAAAGATGCACTAGTAGAGAATGCGACTGCTGCATACTTTGATCCATCAATGGACACTGAGTTAACGGTGGATGCTAGTCCTGTTGGATTAGGTGCTGTTTTAGCCCAACACAAACCTGGTCAACCAGATTCCAGAGTAGTAATTGCCTACGCCAGCCGTTCTCTCACAGATGTTGAGCAACGATACAGTCAGACAGAGAAGGAAGCTCTTGCTCTTGTATGGGGCTGTGAACACTTCAATGTGTATCTGCTTGGTGCACCCTTCACCACGATAGTCACTGACCACAAACCGTTGGAGACCATCTTCAATAATCCAAAGTCCAAACCACCAGCTCGCATTGAGAGATGGGCTCTTCGTCTGCAACCATACAACTTTACGGTGAAATACAAGCCGGGTGCAGGCAATCCCGCTGATTACATCAGTCGACATCCTGCAAACAGTTTCACCATCACCAAGCATCAGCAAGTTGCCGAGGAATATGTACACTCTGTAACCTGTGATGCAGTCCCTAAGGCTCTTACTCTTGATGAAATCCGTACTGCAACCCTAGAGGACCCAACTCTGCAAGCAACAGTGGATGCATTGACTAAGAAAAAGTTTCCACGCATCCCACCCTCAGGAGTTGACCAAGATGCATTCAAAGCACTTGAACGCATCCAGACAGAATTAAGTGTTACGCAACAACGCGACACTGTGCTGCGAGGTACTCGTATCGTATTCCAGCTGTTCTCCAGCAACGTGCTCTGAAGCTTGCACATCAAGGACACCAAGGTCTTGTTAGGACCAAACAGCTGCTACGAGAAAAGGTGTGGTTTCCTGGCATTGATCGTCAAGCAAAGGATATGCATGATGCCTGTGTCCCTTGCCAAGCTGCAGTGGATACTTCAAGACCAACACCTCTACAACCTTCACCACTACCTGCTGCACCATGGACGGAAGTATCGATGGACTTCTGCGGACCACTACCAACTGGAGAGTACTTGATGGTAGTCATTGATGATCACTCACGTTATCCAGAAGTAGAAATCATCAATTCCACATCTGCAAAGGCCGTCATCCCGAAACTTGACAAGATCTTTTCAAACTTTGGCATTCCTGAAGTTGTCAAGACGGACAATGGACCGCCATTCAATGGACAAGACTTTGTCAACTTTGCTGAGCATATTGGATTCAAACACCGCCGTGTGATGCCACTACATCCTCAAGCAAATGGAGAAGTTGAGAGATTCATGCAACCTCTCATGAAAGCGGTACGCTGTGCTCATGCCGAAGGACGATCCTGGAAACAAGCTATGTATGCTTTTCTCAGGAACTACCGTGCAACACCGCATGGAACACTGGGCAAGTCACCTGGCGAACTTTTATTTGGACGTCCTATGAGAATCGCACTACCCGTCATGCCAGCCGAGGTAACGGATAAACGTCTCGCTCAGAAGGATGCACTAGCCAAGGGCAAAATGAAAATTGCTCATGATCAACGTGCAAAGGAACAGTTCATAAAGGTTGGTGACACTGTTCTCGTTAAAAAGAAAAAAGAGGGAAAGTTAGATATGCCGTATGATACAAAACCATATAAAGTGATTAGTGTAAAAGGAACTATGGTAACAGCTAGTAATAGAGATCATAGTATAACACGTAATATGGCTTATTTCAAAGTGATTCCAACTAGTGTAGAAAATGATGAAGTGCAAAGTCGTGCAAAAGAAAAAGAAAAAAATAGTTATAACCCGACAAACAATTCATCAAGGGATGTTATTGCATTTAAGGACTCTCGTCCTAAACGTCATGTTAAACGCCCTACACGATTTGATGATTAATTGTGTTCCTATGTAATGAAAAGTATTTACTTATTGTGCTAAACTAAATTTAATATTGTTTGAATAATGCAGATATCTCATTCAATATTTTGTAACTTTGTATTACAGTTTCTTTCATGTTTGTTTAACATTGCATATGTATTTTTAACATTGAAATCCTTTGTGGAAAAGATTAAGTTGTTTAAATTCTTTGTGTGCTTAATTAATGTTAAATGTATGCAGTATCTCTTGATATGGTAATAACTTACTTTGTGTCAATAACTTTGCTTTGTGCTACAAGCATGGTAGACATCCTGTATTCATTCTTTTTAAAGAAAAGGAGGGATGTCATGTTCACAGAAAATGGTACCATCCGTTTTCTATGTGCGGCGGCTGAGACGCCAGAGAGTGGAGGTAAACAAGAGAGCGTACAGGACGCCCGCCAAGCTTGGTAGCTACTAGTCATGTAATCATATTAAGTATTAAAGTCAGTAACCAAGTCATGACTTTACATCAACCCTACAACCAAGACTTCCTCAGTAACACACAAACACCACACCCAGTTGCCAGGAAAGTCGTATGCGGAGACGGTGAGGGACATAGAAAGAAAGCTCCTTAAGTGGCTGGACTCTGAAGAAGCGAGGTCGGTCGAAGAGGTCAAGGAAATAATGGCCATGGAAAAGTTTATGTCCGTGCTCTCTCCTGAGATCAGGGTGAGGGTAAAGGAGGCGGACATAAAGGACCTGAGGGCCGCAGCCGACCGAGCCGACATGTTAGAAGAAGCCCTACGCCCACGCCGAGAGGGACAGCACCGACCACCCGCATACGTCGGAAACGATAGGAATTATAGAAGGACGGATGGATGGAGGACAGAAGCGAGTTCTCCCAAGTCCCACCGCTCGAGATGGGACGACAGAGGAACAAAAGGTGCTGTAGAGCCGTTAGAGGAGAGCCAAGCTGAGAGCTCGGGAACTGTTACTGCAAAGAAGGAAACGACAAATGGTGCGAGAAGGACACAGGGAGTGACGGCCTCTGAAGGCAGTGCTAAGGCGAGCGGTGGCGGATGGTCTCCGCCAAGGGTCCGCTGCTACAACTGCGGAAAAATCGGACACGTCGCGCGGGAATGCAGACGCTTTAAGCAGCGGGGACACGTTGCTTTAGTGATGTTCGAGGACCAGAGGGCCGAGGGAGTGCGGGATGAACCCGTGCTGAATGGGGAGAAGAAAGTTCACCCATTCATGTGTCAAGGAACCGTAAGGATGGGGGACGCAGACCCCATCCCAGTGAAGATGCTAAGAGACACCGGGGCTGATTTCACCCTGGTGAGTGAAACCCTGTTCCCCGAGTGTTACAAGAGTACCAGTGTGGGGGTGGCAAGTGTGACCACTGTGGGAGGCCCAGTGAGGATGCCCCTACACCAGGTAACTTTAAATTTCGATTATGGCTGCCAGACCCTAGTGGTGGGAGTCTGTACATCAATACCCAAGATGGAGGCCCAGGTCATCTTGGGGAATGACGCGTGTGGAGGATATGTCCTTCCGAATCTTGTGAAAGGCGGAGAGTGCCTAGAACAATGCAAGGAGACAGGCGGAGAGTTGAACGCCTGTGGGGACGAGAAGGGAATCGCACCGGTGGCGATCCCAGTTTGTGCTGTAATGCCGAGACAGCGCGAAGAACAAGGAGGTTGTGGATCTGATGGGGCTGAGGAGACGACTGACAGCCTGGGAACAGATCACCTCTGCGTAGGACCCAGAGAACGAGCGGAGGGCGAAAGTAGCCCGAATGGTGAGTTGCAGGTGACCCTCACCAGTTCTCCAGGGGTAAACCGCACTCGTCTCGGAGAGTTGCAGCAGGAGGAGTCTCCCGAATTGGTTAGTGAGGCCGAAGGAGGACGTGTGGGTCCTGAGAAGGCTTACTTTCCATTTATCTATATCATATATGCCATGCTATCCATGCTGAAGGAACGATGGACACTAGGAGCGACCGTGGGAACGGTGATTGAATATGTCCAGAAGTTCAGAGAACGTCTCACCCTAGCGAAGGAACTGGCTGGGAAACACCTGAAGGAGGCGCAGCGTAAGATGTCGGAGTGGTACGACAGGAGAGCTGCGCAGAGGGATTTTCAGGTCGGATCCCAAGTGATGATTTTGCTTCCAGGTAAAGGTAGGGTGACCAAGACGCGGTTCGAGAGACCATACCGAGTGCTGCGACGGTTGGGTCCAGTGTCGTACAAGATTGGGAAGCCGGACAGACCCCGAAAGAAACAGGTGTGTCACGTAGACCACCTAAAACCTTTCTTCACTGTGGCAGGAAGAGCCGCCAAGCAGGACGGAACGATGTCCCGAGAACCCCAGCGGAAGACGGTTCTGTGTGTACAGGGGGACCCAGAACTCCCGGAGGAGGAAAGAAAGTGGTCCAGGGCGGACGGCACCCGTCTCATCAACACTGAGAGTCTGACAAAGATCAAGATCGAGCACATCAAGGGGAAGGATGACGTAGTAGCGGATGCCCTATCCAGCATACACTAACCAGACATGACTCTTATTTTAAGGGGAGGGGTATGTGACGGTGTTCCCCCCCTTATAATTCTCCCACGCCTGCAGTAAGAGTCATGTCTACTTTTCCCAAGCGTTCTCTACGTAGCAGGCTTCAATTTGATATATGGGAGAGAGTGGAGTGTTCTCGGAGAGCCGAGAAATCTGTGAAATAGTAATATTTTGGCCTGTGGTATAGGCCCTTTAGGAAGCCAAGATGGCGCTGGCCTTCCTGATTCCCCGCCAAAACCGTGTGACGTCAGTGGCACCGGATTGGTCACCGACAGCAATGTGGCACCGGGAGCCAATGAAAACCTCCCATGGCGAAAGTGACGTCACGAAGGAAGGGGGTCCAGGCCGCGCGCCGCGTTGGCGCCAATCAGTCAGACACGACACGTCAAAGAGGTCGGACGTGCGACGATTGGTCCTGTCAGTTTGACAGTTGTTTCCCGCTCCCGTGGATTTACGCGTCACCTGAAGTCTGCCAGTACTCTGTGAGGTCTTCCCTAGTTCATGTGTTGAACCAGAGAGGGAATCGACGGTTATTTGAGCAACAAGTGCTCCAGTCAGGTACTGTGCAAGAAGAAGCAGTGAAGCCGTGCAGTGACGTATGTGACGTCTGTGGCAGTTCACCAGTTCGTGACAGCGTAGTGGCTGACAGAGCCACTGGGTAGCTGAGGAAGGAGAGGACTATTTGGGGAATCCGGACGACTGCAGCTGAGACGTAGGCGGCAGCCGTTGTTGGGAGAAGACGACGGCCAGGAGATCGACTCCAACCCTTCAAGAGGTCAGGAAGGAGCACGGACCTGCAGAGGAAGAAGGCACGGAGACGACGCTCTAAACGGTGGGACGACGAGAGGCTCTGGTAGGACACGACGACGTGTCGTATGGGGGCGTTCCTGACGCGAGGACCAGGAGCTACATCTCGACTCTCATCGGAGGATAGGTCGAAGTAGGTGTTTCTAGTTTCCCTCCCCATTTCCCTTTAGTTAGCTATATTATTCGGCTATATTATCTAGCCTGAGGATTTTATATGTCGTGAGCAAGTCTCACCCGTGACACAGTAAGGCACCAGTTTGCCGTGTAGTACTATCAAGAGTACTTATAATACTTATGTTTATTACTGGTGTGTACAGGCACCAGGAACAAGTGATAAATTTACTGTGTTGTGTATATCTTTCTAGAGATTTTGATGTGAACATATAGTGATAAATTATATATAATATTTTGCCAGTATTTGGAAGTTAGGCTACGTGCCCAGAAACTATTTATTTTCCATGTATTGATGTTTGATTTATATACATCATATATGTCTATGTTCATGCAGTGACTAATCATTCGTGAGTACAGTGAATTATTGCGTTATCGCCCTCGAGAGAAAGTACTGAAAACTTCAGTGTTAATATTTCATAATATGTCAATGAATGAAGGGCAGTGAAAACCATTACAGTGAGTCATTGTAGCATTGATTGTAGAAACGACTGTTTGAGCCTGAGTATAGTGTAACTAAGTAATACATGCTATTGTGCCAATATCGAGTGTGCGAGTTTCTGGTAATATTGGAGAATTTAAAGAAACAGCGCGCGTGAATCTAGAAAACAAGCAATAAGCTTTCGCGCGGGGGCCAGGTGATCAGCTGTTCTTGACACTTGACGAGGAGGGGAGGTGTTGCCACTTAGTGAGTGCATGCTATTCGTGGGAACTACCGGCCGCAGCCAGGATCAGTTGATTTATTTATTAGTTTGGCCTTGTGACATCTTTCATGCATTTTAAGTAAAATACAAAATTACCATTGTGTTTATATCATTCCCTCCATTGATCTTGTGGCTATATTATACTGGAAAGCATAGAGTGATAACAGTAAGTACCTGCCTGATTCCTGATCTTTTGAGTGTGACCTTGCCAAGGCTACCACTAATTCAACCAGTCCACTGAGGTGTTACTGGCCACCTAAAACACCAGTTGGCGACCTTGTGGTTAACCGTAGAGCCCGATTGTTGGGGAGGGCACACGACAGTCAAGTGAACGAGTCGTGTTCCCACTCCTTCTCAATCAGAGGCCGGTTGAGATTGACTGGGAGACTCTCCTGGCGTGCAGTGGCGCCGTGAGGATCGAGTGAAGACCCGCTGGGCTATGGTGAGTGACCTTGAGCATAACTATTGCTCACCCCAGAGTAAGAATAGAGTAGTGAAACCCCAACACAAATGTAGATATGATAGAGCCCAGTAGGCCGAGGAATCTGTACACCAGTTGATTGACAGTTGAGAGGCAGGACCAAAGAGCCAAAGCTCAACCCCCGCAAGCACAACTACGTGAGGAGGATGAGGAGGAAGGGGAAGAGGAGGGAAAGAGAAGGGGATGAAGAGGTGGGAGGGTGGGGAGGGGTAAGAGAAGGGGGTAAGGAAAAGGAGGGTAAGGAAATGGAGGGGTAAGAGAAGGGGGGATGAGGAGGGGGAAGAGGAGAAGGGAAGAGGAGGGGGAAGAGGGGAGGGGTAAGAGAAGGGGGGATGACGAGGAAGGGTAAGAGGAGGAGGGAGGGGAAGAAAATGGGGATGTGGAGGAAGAGGGGAGGGGTAAGAGATGGGGGATGGAGGTGATGGGTCACAATAACGTGGCTAAATTATGTTGACCAGACCCTTCACTAGACGGTGAAGGGACGAAGACGTTTCGGTCCGTCCTGGGCCATTCTCAAGTCGATTGTGAGAATCGACCATTCTCAAGTCGACAATCGACTTGAGAATGGTCCAGGACGGACCGAAAAGTTGTCGTCCCTTCACCTTCTAGTGTGTGGTCTGGTCAACAGATGGGGAATGAGGAGGAAGGAGAAGAGGAGGGGGAGGGGTAGAGGAGAAAGGGGGAAGAGAGGAAGGAAGGGGAAGAGCAGGGGGAGGGGGTGATGATCACTACGCGTGGGTATAAACACTGGCCCACCATTATTAGCATTAGGCAGTGATGTGGTGGAGGCTGACTCCATACACAGTTTCAAATGTAGATATGATAGAGCCCAGTAGGCTCAGGCATCTGTACACCAGTGTATTGACAGTTGAGAGGCGGGACCAAAGAGCCAAAGCTTAACCCCCGCAACCACAAATAGGTGAGTACTAACACCTGTCCCATGAAGCCCACATCAAGAGGATAACCTCAGCGGCATAAGCCAGGTTGGCCAACATAAGAACGACCTTTAGAAACTTGTGTAAGAAATCCTTCAGAACTTTGTATACCACATATGTCCGACCAATCCCTGAGTATGCGGCTCCAACATGGAGTTCATATCAAATCAAGCATAAGAGTAAGCTGGAAAAGGTTCAAAGGTTTGCCACCAGACAATTACCCGAATTGAGCAGATATGAGCTCTGAGGAGAGACTACGGGAATTAAACCTCACGTCACTGGGAGACAGAAGTGTTATGGGGACATGATCTCCACATACAAGATTCTCAGGAGAATTGATAGGGTGGATAAAGACAAACTATTTAACACAAGAAGGGAGACACAGGTGGAAGTTGAGTGCCCAAATGAGCTATAGAGATATCAGAAAGAATTTTTTAGTGTCAGAGTAGTTGAAAAATGGAATGCATTAGGATGTGAAGTGGTGGAGGCTGACTCCATACACAGCTTCAAGTGTAGAGCTCAACCCCTGCAAGCATAACTAGGTATGTACTCTCACACACACACACCCATACACATGCACACACTCACATATATTATGGCCGATGGCTGAGTGGACAGCACGTTAGACAAGTAATCCTTTGGTCCTGGGTTTGATTCCCAGCGCCGGCGAGAAACAATGGACAGAGTTTCTTTTCCCCTGATACACCTGTTACCTGGCAGGAAATAGGTACCTGGAAGTTAGACAGTTGTTACAAGCTGCGTCCTGGGTGTATGTGTGTGTGGGGGGGGGAGAGTAAAACAAAGTAGTTAGTTGTTAGTAACAGTTGATTGATTGACAGGTGAGAGGCGGGCTGTTCCCCGCAAGCAAAACTAGGTGACGACACACATTCACTGGACCAAAGTGTCAGAGCTCATCCCCCACAAGCACAACTAGGTAAGTACATTTAATTGACTAAAATTAACGCATGTTTTACGTTAAAAAGACGTCTTTATATAAACAGTTACTGTGTCCCTTTCTGTGACCAAATAAAAACATGAAAAAAAGTTTTGTGTTTCCTGGGAATTTATTGGGCACATTAAAAAATACATTCTAGGGTTCGTTTTTATTATGAGGTTTCACGAGTTTCTCCAACAAGTTTCTTACACAAGTTTGTGTAAAATATGGAAATATGAATATATCTCTTTATCTCTCTTAATATCACTCCAATCGTTTTTTAAAAATTCTTGTAGATGCATGCAATATTACATGAAGGAGTTGGTGTTTTGGGAAAGCTATTGAGCACATTAAAAATTATATTCTAGGGTTCATTTGTAATTTGAGATTTTACGAGTTTCTTTAACAAAATACAAGATCATGAAAATTTGTAAATGTGAATAGATCTCTTTACCTCGTAACATCGTTTCAGTCACGTTTGAAAAAAATCAAACATGCTTTTAACATTACAAGAAGGAGTTTGAGGCTTGGGAAAGCTATTGGGAAGCTAAAGCTATTGGTTTGAGGCTTGGGAAGGCCCGTAGGGCCATCCGTACGGCTAAACGTGAATGTTGGGCATCTTATGTCTCCACCATTACGTCCGAAACTCCTCTGCCACAGACCTGGAAGCATATCCGCAAGATAGCGGGTAAGTTCGTTCCCGATGTTTCACCGGTCCTTCACCTCCGTGGTACTTTTGTGGCGGACCCGTTGCAGGTCGCTACCGAACTGGGTTCCCACTTTTCTTCTGTTAGCTCTGGTCTTCATCTTCCCCAATCTTTCCTTCTTTGTAAACCTGTCCTTGAATCTCGTCCTTTCGATTTCTGCACTCGTCTTCGACTTCCCTGTAACGATCCCTTCTCTCTCTCTGAACTTCGTTCTGCCCTGGCCCTCTGTGGTTCTACGGCATCGGGCTCCAATGGCATTCATTATGAGATGCTTTGCCATCTCTCTCCGTGCTCGTCTCAGTATTTACTGAGTATGTATAATAGGATCTGGGAGTCGTCGTCAGTCTCTGAGGACAGGCTCGATGCCGTTGTCCTTCCTGTTCGCAAACCATTGTCACTGGGTACTTCCCCTAAGGACTTTCGCCCTATTGCCCTCATATGTTGTGTCTGCAAACTCTTTGAACGTATGGTTAACGTTCGTCTGATGTGGTTCCTGAAACACCATCACCTCCTCTTCCCTTCTCAATTTGGTTTCCGCAAGTGCCGCAGCACAACAGATGTCCTGGTGAACTTGGAGGTCTATATTCGTACTGCTTTTGCTGCGAGGACCTCCGTTGTTGCCATCCTTTTTGACCTGGGAAAGGCTTACGACACCACTTCGCGTTATCACATTCTCTCCCAGCTTCATTCTTTTGGCCTTCGTGTTCATCTCCCTCTCTTTTTCTGCAGCTTCCTCTCTCGTCGTTACTTTCGGGTGCGCCTTGGTACCGCTCTCTCTGCCTCTTTTCAGCAATACGAAGGGGTGCCCCAGGGTAGTGTTCTGAGCACTACTCTTTTTCTGGTTGCTCTCAATGGTCTTCTTTCCTCACTTCCTTCAGGCGTCTTCTCCGCTCTCTATGTCGATGATCTTACCCTTTGCTGTCAGGGTGATGATTCGCCTCTTCTTCAACGCCGGCTTCAACTTGCGATTGATGCCGTGTCGTCTTGGGCCACTGATCATGGCTTCAAGTTCTCTTCTAATAAGACTTGTGCCATGACTTTTACTTGGAAACAGGTCGTTCTTCGTTCCTCTTTGTCACTTTATGGTCATCCCCTTGAGTACAAATATTCGGCGAAGCTTTTGGGGTTATTCTTTGACACTCGTTTGTCTTGGTCTCCCCATATCTCTTACTTCCGTGTTGAGTGCTCTAAGGCCCTTGCCCTCCTTCGGGTATTATCCCATACTTCTTGGGGAGAGGATAGGCACACTCTCCTTGCTATACATTCCTCTCTCGTCCTGTCTAAGCTCGATTATGGTTGCCCTGCTTACTCGTCTGCTTCTCCTTTTACTCTTCGCCGTCTTGATGCTTTGCACCATACTGGGTTGCGCTTCAGTTCTGGTGCCTTTCGTTCGACTCCCGTCCTCAGCTTGTATGTTGACACTGGTTTCCTGTCTCTCCAGGTCTGCTGTGATCGCTACTGTCTTCGTTATCTTGCGCGGTCCTTGCAACATCCTTCCTCTCGCCTTTGTCGTGCTTTAACTTTTACCCCTCCTGCGATTCCTATCCCTCTTTCTGTACGGTTATCTTGCTTACAGGATTCTCTTTCCGTTCGTATTTCTAATATTTCTACTCGTGTTGTTCCGTCTTTGCCCCCGTGAAGAGTCCCCCTTCCGCAGTTTTGTACATCCTTAACCCGCATTACTAAAGCTTTTACCCCTCCTACAGTTCTAAAACGCCTTTTCCTTGAGCACTTTTCTTCTCACTCCCACTCCGTTTCCGTCTTCACTGATGGCTCTAGGTCTGCAGATGGTGTTGGCTACTCTGATGTTTTTCCTAATGACACTTATATGTATCGCTTATCTCCAGAGACTAGCATCTTCACAGTGGAACGTTATGCTATTCTCTATGCTCTTCGTCTCCTGCTCTCTCATTGTCATTTTTCCTTCGTAGTTGTTATTGACTCTTGTAGTGCCCTCATGGCTCTCAAGTCCTTTAATCCAGTTCATCCAGTGGTTGTCGAGATCCAGCATTGGCTGTTTCTTGTTCACAGTAAATTTAAGTCTGTTGAGTTTTGTTGGGTTCCCAGCCATGTTGGTGTCTCTTTAAATGAGTGTGCGGATGCTGCCGCCAGGGAAGTTGTCCGCTCTTGTCCCATCTCTCGTGAAGGTATTCCTTAATCCAACTTTTACCCGGTTATCCATTCCTTGGTTGTCTGTTACTGGTAACAAACTACATTCTCTTAAAGGTTGTGTGTCCTCCTGGCCGTCCTCTTACCACCGTAATCGGCGATGGGAAACAGCTCTGGCGAGGTTGCGTATTGGCCATACTCGCTTAACTCATGGTCACTTGATGGAGTGCCGCCATGCTCCTTATTGTCCACATTGCATTGTCGCTCTTATGGTCGTGCATATCCTTGTTGAATGTCCTGACTTCCGGGATGAGCGTGTGTCTTGTTTTCCGACCGTCCCCTGCTTGTCATTGCTTGTCGCCATTGCTTGTCTCTCGATAGTATTCTTGGCGACTCGGATACTTTTGATATCGTTCGCTTGATGCGTTTCTGTTCTCGTATTGGCGTTCTTGGTGATATTTAGCGCCATCTAATTATCCTGCCCATTTGATGGTGCTACATAACCTTTCCGGTTTGGTGCCTTCTTTTTTATTATTACTTATGTTCTCATATCCAAGTTATACCCATTGTTTCATGTTCTGTCTTGTGTTTGTCATAAGTTTGTTCACCTCACCCAAAACTTTAGTACTATATCACCTCACCCAAAATGAGTATAAGTTCGATAAATTTGTGTGTAAATTGAGTCTTTGAAAATGTAATAAGCCATTGCGAAACGCGTTCAGGCGTCAGACCATTAATATAAAAGGAATTTTGGAGAATTTATATTTTCAATACCACCGACAGTGAAGAAAAACATAAGAAATATTGAGAAAATTCGCATTAGAATTATAAATCTTACCTTTTCGGTTATATTCAACAACATATGTTTACAAGAAAGACTGCTACCAAAATATAATATATATATATATAACTGAAAACTCACACCCCAGAAGTGACTCGAACCCATACTCCCAGGAGCAACGCAACTGGTATGTACAAGACGCCTTAATCCACTTGACCATCACGACCGGACAAAATGAGGTGATAGCCGAAGCTATTTGAACCACCCCACCGCCGGCACTCGGATGGTAATCTTGGGCATAGCATTTTACCAAATCACCTCATTCTTTGGGGCACACGTGAGGAACACAAATGCGAACAAGCCTGAATGGTCCCCAGGACAAAATGCAACTGAAAACTCACACCCCAGAAGTGACTCGAACCCATACTCCCAGGAGCAACGCAACTGGTATGTACAAGACACCTTAATCCACTTGACCATCACGACCAGACAAAATGAGGTGATAGCCGAAGCTATTTGAACCACCCCACCGCCGGCACTCGGATGGTAATCTTGGGCATAGCATTTTACCAAATCACCTCATTCTTTGGGGCACACGTGAGGAACACAAATGCGAACAAGCCTGAATGGTCCCCAGGACAATATGCAACTGAAAACTCACACCCCAGAAGTGACTCGAACCCATACTCCCAGGAGCAACGCAACTGGTATGTACAAGACGCCTTAATCCACTTGACCATCACGACCAGACAAAATGAGGTGATAGCCGAAGCTATTTGAACCACCCCACCGCCGGCACTCGGATGGTAATCTTGGGCATAGCATTTTACCAAATCACCTCATTCTTTGGGGCACAAATTCTTTGTTTTGGTAAAATGCTATGCCCAAGATTACCATCCGAGTGCCGGCGGTGGGGTGGTTCAAATAGCTTCGGCTATCACCTCATTTTGTCCGGTCGTGATGGTCAAGTGGATTAAGGCGTCTTGTACATACCAGTTGCGTTGCTCCTGGGAGTATGGGTTCGAGTCACTTCTGGGGTGTGAGTTTTCAGTTGCATATTGTCCTGGGGACCATTAGGGTTCGAGTCTCCTGGTGGGAAAGTGTTCTAAAGTTGTATACTTAACTCTCGTGTTTAGGAGAGTTGTGCCATATATATATATATATATATATATATATATATATGTTGTACCTAGTAGCCAGAACGCACTTCTCGGCCTACTATGCAAGGCCCGATTTGCCTAGTAAGCCAAGTTTTCATGAATTAATTGTTTTTCGACTACCTAACTTACCGAACCTAACCTAACCTAACTTTTTCGGCTACCATACCTAACCTAACCTATAAAGATAGGTTAGGTTAGGTTAGGTAGGGTTGGTTAGGTTCGGTCATATATCTATGGTAATTTTAACTCCAATAAAAAAAAATGACCTCATGCATAATGACAAGGTTAGCTTTATCATTTCATAAGAAAAAATTAGAGAAAATATATTAATTCAGGAAAACTTGGCTTATTAGGCAAATCGGGCCTTGCATAGTAGGCCGAGAAGTGCGTTCTGGCTACTAGGTACGACATATATATATATATATATATATATATATATATATATATATATATATATATATATATATATATATATATATATATATGTCGTACCTAGTAGCCAGAACGCACTTCTCAGCTTACTATGCAAGGCCCGATTTGCCTAATAAGCCAAGTTTTCCTGAATTAATATATTTTCTCTAATTTTTTTCTTATGAAATGATAAAGCTACCCATTTCCTTATGTATGAGGTCAATTTTATTTTATTGGAGTTAAAATTAACGTAGATATATGACCGAACCTAACCAACCCTACCTAACCTAACTTAACCTATCTCTAAAGGTTAGGTTGGGTTAGGTAGCCGAAAAAGTTAGGTTAGGTTAGGTTAGGTAGGTTAGGTAATCGAAAAATAATTAATTCATGAAAACTTGGCTTATTAGGCAAATCGGGTCTTGCATAGTAGGCTGAGAAGTGAGTTCTGGCTACTAGGTACGACATATATATATATATGTATATATATATATATATATATATATATATATATATATATATATATATATATATATATATATATATATATGTCGTACCTAATAGCCAGAACGCACTTCTCAGCCTACTATGCAAGGCCCGATTTGCCTAATAAGCCAAGTTTTCATGAATTAATTGTTTTTCGACTACCTAACCTACCTAACCTAACCTAACCTAACTTTTTCGGCTACCTAACCAAACCTAACCTATAAAGATAGGTTAGGTAGGGTTGGTTAGGTTCGGTCATATATCTACGTTAATTTTAACTCCAATAAAAAAAAAAATGACCTCATACATAATGAAATGGGTAGCTTTATCATTTCATAAGAAAAAAATTAGAAAAAATATATTAATTCAGGAAAACTTGGCTTATTAGGCAAATCGGGCCTTGAATAGTAGGCCAAAAAGTGAGTTCTGGCTACTAGGTACGACATATATATATATATATATATATATATATATATATATATATATATATATATATATATATATATATATATATATATATATAAATATATATATATATATATATATATAAATGTCGTACCTAGTAGCCAGAACGCACCTCTCAGCCTACTATTCAAGGCCCGATTTGCCTAATAAGCCAAGTTTTCGTGAATTAATGTTTTTTCGTCTACCTAACCTACCTAACCTAACCTAACCTAGCTTTTTTTGGCTACCTAACCTAACCTTACCTATAAATATAGGTTAGGTTAGGTTAGGTAGGGTTGGTTAGGTTCGGTCATATATCTACGTTAATTTTAACTCCAATAAAAATAAATTGACCTCATACATAGAGAAAAGGGTTGCTTTATCATTTCATAAGAAAAAAATTATAGTAAATATATTAATTCAGGAAAACTTGGCTTATTAGGCAAATCGGGCCTTGAATAGTAGGCTGAGAAGTGAGTTCTGGCTACTAGGTACGACATAAATATATATATATATATATATATATATATATATATATATATATATATATATATATATATATATATATATATATATATATATATATATATATATATGACAATGTCAGACCACGGAGGAAAAATGAAACAGGAAATTTCCTTAAGTACTTTCGTATATTAAATACATCTTCAGAAGGTCATTTAATATACGAAAGTACTTAAGGAAATTTCCTGTTTCATTTTTCCTCCGTGGTCTGACATTGTCACATTCTTAATCACGTGTTTATTTTCGTGATATACACACATATATATATATATATATAATGTACCTAGAAGCCAGAACGTCGTACTCGGCCTACTATGCAAGGCCCGATTTGCCTAATAAGCCAAGTTTTCCTGAATTAATATATTTTCTCTAATTTTTTTCTTATGAAAGGATTAAGCTACCCATTGCATTATGTAAGAGGTCAATTTTTTTTATTGGAGTTAAAATTAACGTAGATATATGACCGAACCTAACCAACCCTACCTAACCTAACCTAACCTATCTTTATAGGTTAGGCTAGGTTAGGTAGCCGAAAAAGTTAGGTTAGGTTAGGTAGTCGAAAAACAGTTAATTCATGAAAACTTGGCTTATTAGGCATATTGGGCCTTGCATATTAGGCTGAGAAGTGCGTTCTTGCTACTAGGTACGACATATATATACATATATATATATATATATATATATATATATATATATATATATACTAGTATATTTTGGTAGCAGTCTTTCCTGTAGACATATATTATTAAATATGACCGAAAAAGTAAGATTAACAATTATAACACGAATTTTTTCAATATTTCTTATATTTCTTTTCACTGTTGATGGTAACTGAAAAATCAATTCTTCAAAATTCATTTTTATTTCTAGTCTGACGCGACACTTGAATGCATTTCGTAATAACTTATTACATTTTCTAAGACTTTAGTTTACATACACACAACTATAACTAAACAGAGTTTAAACAGCTTCGATTTTTTATACCTGCATTTGGGTGAGGTGATATGTTACAACAGTTTTGGATGAGGTGAAAACAAACTTTCAACACAAGACAGAACACGAAACAATTGTTATAATATTTTGTAAGTTAAAGGGAAGAATAGAAGTAACTGCAAAGGGCCTATTGGCCCATATTTCTTGATGCTTCTATATTGGTGCGGAGTCTTGAAGTGGGTAGAATATAGTTGGCCATTAATTGGCTGTTGATTGCTGGTGTCGACTAATTAATGTGTAGTGCCTCGCAGATATCAAGCCGCCTGCTATCGCTGTATCTATCGATGATTTCCGTGTTTTTTGTTAAGATTTCTCTGGTGATGGTCTGGTTGTAGGAAGAGATTAAATGTTCCTTAATATAATCTCTTCCCACAATATAATCTCTTAATATAATATATTAATAATAATATAATTAAGGAACATATAATCTCTTCCCACAACTAGACCATCACCAGAGAAGTCTTAACAAAAAACACGGAAATCATCGATAGATACAGCGATAGCAGGCGGCTTGATATCTGCGAGGCACTACACATTAAGAAGTCGACACCAGCAATCAAATGCCAATTAATGCACAACTATATTCTACCCACTTCAAGACTCTGCACCAATATAGAAGCATCAAGAATAATGGGCCAATAGGCCCTTTGCAGTTACTTCCATTCTTCCCTTTAACTTACAAAATATTATAACAATTGTTTCATGTTATGTCTTGTGTTGAAAGTTTGTTTTCACCTCTGAAAACACAAACTGAAAGTTTGTGTTTTCAGTTTGTTTGTTTTCCCGGGCCAATGAGAGCACCCAGGAGGGTGCAGTCAGGTGGCTTGACAACGAGAATGTCTGGAAGAACTTTTTTTATTTGGCCAGTGATGTTTGGATTGCGGGAGAATATTTCACATTTGGATGCATTGAGAATGAAGCCCAAGGCTGCTCCTAGCGCCTGGATTTTCCTTATATCCTCTAAAATAGTATCTAGGGTGCCGGCGAGAGTGGCATCATCCAGGTACCAGATGTTTAGCTCGCTTGTCAGACTATCAGTGACCTCTTTGATAGCTAAGCAGAAAAGGAGGGGGGCTAAGGGGTCACCTTGTTGGACATCTTCACTGGAGTCTATTTTATGCTCCCAAAAAAGAAGCTTAGAGTCCTCACTGTAACACGATCGGATGAATGGGTAGAGGGGAAGGAAATGGTTGTTTACAGCCCTGAGGGCAGCGTCTCTTCTCACTTGACTGAAGGCATTTTTAAAGTCAAGCTTTACTAGTGCCTTCTGGGCCGTGAGATCAGCAATGTAAGCCCGTGCTGCTGTGGTTCACCTTCACAGCCCAGGGGGATCCCAAACCCGAGCTGATTAGGTTTCAGCAAAGTGGCTACTTCCTGGCTGATAGCTCTCATTGCAGCCTTAGCAACGAGGCGTCGAAGGGTGTTGCTAACGGCAATGAACCTGATTTTCCTATCCTTCTTCTTTAGAGCACAGAGTGTTAGTCCATAAAAGAGAGGCCTGATATTCTCTGGGATGCCGCCAGCCGAACACATGTTAGAGAATCTGGTAAGTTCCTCTAAAAGGTCCTTTGCAGCATCTCCAAGCACGGGGTTCAGCATTTGTTTGATATGCTGGGGTCTTAGGCAAGTAACGCCCCCTGCTGAACCTGTTGGGAAAGACATGGCTGCTTTGTACACCTCAGATTCTCGAACAGTCAAGGGTTCTATGCCAGTATTGTTTTCCTGGGAATCCCTGCTACTGTCTGGGGCTCTATGTGGGTGTTTGTCTTGTAGAGTCTCTGCTGTCGTTGCGTTCCTCGGGGCAATAGTGTCATCGCTGGTTATGATCCTGATAGCACCTGTGGTATTGCCCTCTTCTATTTTCCTGGTGATCCGTGCTCTCATTTTATGGTTCTCGGGTGAGCTCGTCCTGTGGCAGGTGTTCTTGGCACGAGTGGGGAGGCGGACCAGGTTGTCTGCTCTGGGGAATTCATTAAGAGCCCTAATTACTGAGGGTGCTTATGACTTGTCTCTCCTCGGCGGTAATGCTAGGCATGCATTCCCAAAAAGTAGGAGATTGTGTCATGCTCCAATAGTTCTAGGAGCATTGTTGACCTTTGACAGCAGACTGGTGAGTTTAGTTGCTGGTTGGTGACGGGACGCCTTGGGGATGTGAGGCAAGGTCCTGGTGGACGTCGCTTTGACTGCTTCAAGCAGATTGTCTTCTGAAATAAAGTTGAGGGAGGTATTGTTCCTCGCTCTTGCAGCAGGTTGTCCACTGTCACTGCACCGGGGCGGGCGGCTAGACCCTAGACAACCACCAGAGTTGACAGAATGTCAGCGTACTTTCAAAAAAGTATATATACATATATATATATATATATATATATATATATATATATATATATATATATATATATATATATATATATATACATATATATATATAAATATTGTCAGTATAAACGTTATCCCTACAGACAAAAATCAGAAGATACAACTGACGATTTACTATAAAACCAGAAAAACGGCCAGCCTACTCATGAGAAACTCTCCAGACACAAAGCAGAACGCTTTAAAAGAGATCAACGTCGTCTATGCCTTCAAATGCCCTCTTGGGGACTGTAAGCTCCAAAAAAAAAACAGAATATAGGCAAGACAACAACATCTCTTTCCAGGCGTTTAATGATGCATAAGCAACAGGGCTCCATTAAGGAACATATAATCTCTTCCCACAAACAAACCATCACCAGAGAAATAGCAAACAACACAGAAATCATCGATAGATACAGCGATAGCAAGCGGCTAGACGTCTGCGAGGCACTACACATCAAGAAGTCAACACCAGTAATCAACAGCCAATTAATGCACAACTATATTCTACCCACTTCAAGACTCCGCTCCAATATAGAAGCATCAAGAAATATGGACCAATAGGCTTTCTACAATTACTTCCATTCAATACCCATTGTTTCGTGTTCTGTCTTGTGTTTGAATTTAATACCCATTCAATACCCATTGTTTCGTGTTCTGTCTTGTGTTGGAATTTAATACCCATTGAATACCCATTGTTGAAAGTTCGTTTTTCACCTCATCCACCTCACCCAAATGTAGATATAAACCTCGAAGATATGTAAGCTCTATTCAGTTTCAGTTGTGTGTTTGTAAACTAAAGTCTTTGAAAATGTAATAAGTTTTACAAAACGGGCTCAAGTGTCGCGTCAGACTAGAAGTAAAAATGAATTTTGGAGAATTGATCTTTGAATTACCATCAACAGTGAAAAGAAACATAAGAAAGATAGAGAAAATTCGTGTTAGAATTATTAATCTTACTTTTTCGGACATATTTAATAATATATGTCTACATATATATATATATATATATATATATATATATATATATATATATATATATATATATATATATATCCCTCTAATGCGTTATGCGTGGTCTCCTCCGAGGCTATGGGTCCCCCTTCTTCCAGCTAGAGGTTGTACTCCCTTCCTATATATATATATATATATATATATATATATATATATATATATATATATATATATATATATATATATATATATAAATATATATAAATATATATATATATATATATATATATATATATATATATATATATATATATATATATATATATATATATATATATATGATATATATATGGGGTGTGAGTTTTCAGTTATATATATATATATATATATATATATATATATATATATATATAAACTGAAAACTCACACCCCATATATATATCATATATATATATATATATATATATATATATATATATATATATATATATATATATATATATATATATATATATATATATATATAGGAAGGGAGTACAACCTCTAGCTGGAAGAAGGGGGACCCATAGCCTCGGAGGAGACCACGCATAACGCATTAGAGGGATATATATATATATATATATATATATATATATATATATATATATATATATATATATATATATATATATATATATATATATATATATATATATATATATGTAGACATATATTATTAAATATGTCCGAAAAAGTAAGATTAATAATTCTAACACGAATTTTCTCTATCTTTCTTATGTTTCCTTATATATATATATATATATATATATATATATATATATATATATATATATATATATATATATATATATATATATATATGTATATATATATATATATATATATATATATATATATATATATATATATATATATATATATATGTATGTATATGCGAACAAGCCTGAATGGTCCCCAGGACTATATGAAATTGAAAATTCACACCCAGAAGTGACTCGAACCCATACTGCCAGGAGCAACGCAACTGGTATGTAACTGGTATGTATATTTGTCCGGTCATGATGGTCTAGTGGATTAAGGCGTCCTGTACATACCAGTTGCATTGCTCCTGGCAGTATGGGTTCGAGTCACTTCTGGGGTGTGAGTTTTCAGTTGCATATAGTCCTAGGGACCATTCAGGGTTGTTCGCATTTGTGTTCCTCACGTGTGCCCCCAAAGAATGAGTTGATTTGATAAAATGCTATGCCCAAGATTACCATCAGAGTGCCGGTGGGGTGATGGCCTAAATAGCCTCGGCTACCATCATTTTTTGTCCGGTCACGATGGTCAAGTGGATTAAGGCGTCCTGTATATACCAGTTGAGTTGCTCCAGGCAGTATGGGTTCGAGTCACTTCTGGGGTGTGAATTTTCAGTTGCGTATAGTCCTGGGGACCATTCAGGCTTGTTCACATTTGTGTTCCTCACATGTGCCCCAAAGAATGAGGTGACATGATTAAATACTATGCCCAAGATTACCATCCAAGTGCCGGCAGGCTGATGGACAAATAGCCTCGGCTACCATCAGTTTTTGTC
This sequence comes from Procambarus clarkii, assembly GCF_040958095.1. NCBI lineage: Eukaryota > Metazoa > Arthropoda > Malacostraca > Decapoda > Cambaridae > Procambarus > Procambarus clarkii. The sequence continues at coordinate 46,374,625 of NC_091172.1, read as the reverse complement.
CGGTCATGATAGTCGAGTGGATTAAGGTGTCCTGTATATACCAGTTGCGTTGTTCCTGGCAGTATAGGTTCGAGTCACTTCTAGGGTGTGAGTTATATATATATATATATATATATATATATATATATATATATATATATATATATATATATATATATATATATATATATATATATATATATATATGTCGTACCTAGTAGCCAGAACGCACTTCTCAGCCTACTATGCAAGGCCCGATTTGCCTAATAAGCCAAGTTTTCCTGAATTATTATATTTTCTCTAATTTTTTTCTTATGAAATGATAAAGCTACCCATTTCATTATGTATAAGGTCAATTTTTTTATTGGAGTTAAAATTAACGTAGATATATGACCGAACCTAACCAACCCTACCTAACCTAACCTAACCTATCTTTATAGGTTAGGTTAGGTTTGGTGGCCGAAAAAGTTAGGTTAGGTTAGGTTAGGTAGGTTAGGTAATCGAAAAACAATTAATTCATGAAAACTTGGCTTGTTAGGCAAATCGAGCCTTGCATAGTAGGCTGAGAAGTGCGTTCTGGCTACTAGGTACTAAATATATATATATATATATATATATACATATATATATATATATATATATATATATATATATTATATATTATATATATATATATATATATATATATATATATATATATATATATATATATAAATATATATAAAGATTGATAGGGTACCACCTCTGGTGCCAATGTGGGGACCCATAGCCTCGGAGAAGAAAATAAAAAGTATTCAGAGGAGACCTTGTGGTTTCTCACTGAACACTAATATTATCTTCTACTACCCCCATTCTTTTGTATGTACACATATATATTTACTTTATTTGAACTTTGTTACAAAAAAGGAGTTACATATGGGTTACAAAGATGGTTGTCATAGGTTGTCGAGTTCCTCCAGCTCCTCAGATGGCGGGCAGGAACCCTGGATGCAGTGCGCATTTCCCCTCTGTATCGCCACACTGAGGCGCTGGAAAAGAAAGCTTGCAGCTCTCGGGTCCCTTGTTGTTTCAATGAGCCTAGAACCCAGTTCCTTCAAAAAACTGGTAGCACTTTTACCCCAGGCGCCGAGTGTCTCAGAAGCAATGGGGACAAAATTGTAGTGGTGATCCAGTTCTCTATACTTACGGGATTTGGCTGCTTCCCTGTGGGTGGCAGCGCCACCTGGTTGTGCAACACTGAGGTTAATGTAGGTGTTAGCCAGGGTTGATACGCACGTGTAGTCCCATACCAACTGCTTGCCATTCTTCCAGGGGTTCACTGTGATACCATCCGGGCGACCAATAAGAGCATCAGAGTTACGGGGCGTTAGGTAACGGGGCTCTCTTTCAGCTGGGCATCCAGCTGTGGTGAGGCTCCTCTTGATGATGTCGTTAACTTCACTGTGCCTCGAGTGCCATCCCCCTGTGCTTTGGCAGAGTAGGCCATGGTGGCCGTACCTGTCAGCCACCACCTCGCCGCAAATACACCTATATCTGGTGTGGATTGGGGCAGCAAGGCGGAGGGCCACAGCAATTCGGAGGGCGTGTGGTGTGAGACGCGTGCCAGTTGCCGACATTCGGGTTCCTAACAGGAAATCCCCTGCATGTGGTGCTGCTACTGCTGTGAGGCGAGCAATGTCGTGTTGTGTTGTTGCAGCACCCAGGCACTCTGCAGCAACTTGGTCTACAATGGGACCATCCCAGCTGGATTGCCTGTGGGCTTTTGGGGATGGTGGTTGAGGTGATTGGCCTGCACGAGAGGCCCACTCTGTGGCACAGCGTGTAAAATTGGGATCATGTACACCTGCCAGCTGATGTAAGTGGGCAGGTAGAATTTCCTTCACAAGGTCGTCGGATGCTGATAAGGAGGACAGGAAGGCTGGAACAGCGATTTGCGTTGCTGTTCGAACTCCGAGGCCCCCAAGTCTTATGGGAAGAGAGGCTTGTTTCCACTGTAGGTCATCGAGAGAGCGGTTAAGGGCTTTTTCTAGCATTGATTTCAGTAACCGGTCATACTCACTTAGGTTTTGGCTACTGTAAGATGGTGAACACCTCAGTAAGTAGGTTAACCTGGGGAGGGACAGACATCTGGTGATGAGGTAGAGTACATCATGAGCATCAATATCCTCAATCCTCCCATCCATCCTCTTAAGGTCGGCGATTTTCTTATCAAGGACCTCATCGATGGCTTTCAACCCCAGGGGAGCTCCTAGGAGTGTGCTGTCTTCAGGTTTAGTTTTATGGATATTTGGCAGAAGACCCTCTATTCTCTCTACGATGCCCTGGTTGGAACATATTATTTCACATTTAGAAGGGTTCAGGGTGAGGCCTTAAACTGCACCTTGCTCCTGGATTTTTCTGATGTACTCCAGGAGGGAGTCTTGGGAACCAGCTAGGGTACCATCATCCAAGAACCAGATGTTAAGCTCGCTGGACAGGACTTCTGTGACTTGTTTGATGACTAAGCAGAAAAGGAGAGGAGCAAGGGGGTCACCCTGTTGGACGCCTTCTCGCGAGTCAATTTCATGTTCGCCAAAAAGTAGCTTAAGATCCATACTGTAGCATGAATGTACAAAAGGGTAGAGGGAAGGGAAATGACTATGAACCGCACGGAGTATAGCATCCCTCCGCACCAAATTGAAGGCATTTTTTAAATCTAGCTTGATAAGGGCCTTTTCGTCTGTGATGTTGGCGATGAAGGCTCGAGCTGCATGGGCTGCCGCCTCACACCCTAGTGGAATGCCAAACCCGAGCTGTTTTGGCTTCAGCATGTTGGCCGCTGCATCACTAACTGTTCTTGCAGCTGCCTTTGCGACGAGGCGCCGGAGAGAATTGCCCACAGCTATTGGCCTGATCCCTCCATCCTTTTTCTTTAGAGCACAGAGAGATGCTCCAAAAAAGATAGGTCTTATGGACGCTGGTATGTTGCCAGCTAGACATGTGTTGGTGAATCTGGTTAGTTCCACCAAGAGGTTCTTTGCAATGTCACCCAGTGCAGGGTTGAGCATTTGCTTGAGGTGGTTGGGTTTTAGTCCTGTGAACCCACCTGCTGATCCTGTAGGGAAGGACATGGCTGCTTTATGGACCACAGATTCAGCCACCCAGAGAGGTTCTGCTCCGGTAGCCCCCACTTGTACAATGTCGTCCTCACGCGGAGCCCTGGGTGGGTGTTTCTCCCTTAGGGCTTCAGCTGTTGCGGCATCTCTGTCGGCAATTGAGTCCTCACTGGTGATGACTCGTATTGCGCCAATAGTGTTTCCTTCTTCTATTTTCTTGGTGACTGATGTTCTGATTTTTGATGTCTCGGATATGCCACTGTTGCTCTTCCTGCCGTGGGTGTTTCTCGCGCGAGTGGGAAGGCGCACCTGGTTGTCCTCCCTGGGAAAATCATTTATAGCTTTGATGACTGAGGCAGCTAAGGTTTTGTCTCTCCTTGCAGGGGTGGCTAGACATATGTTGCCAAACATTAGGAGATTGTGCCATGCTTGGGTCGTTCCAGGAGAGTCGTTGACCTTTCTCAGGAGGGCAGATAATTTGGCTGCTGCATGGGGGCGGGCTGCTTTAGGGATGTGTTGCAAGGTTCTGGCCGATGTTGCTTTGATAGCTTCTAATAAATTTTCTGTGGGAAAGAAGGTCTGAGAGGTGTTTTGCCTTACGGGCGGTGTGGGCTTTTGATTGGTGTTCTCCCTGGGAGGGCGCCCAGAACCCAAACACCTGGCTCTGTTGTGGTAATGAAGGCGCACATTATCGTCACTCAACCGGATATAGCATACCCGGTCACACGTCTGACATCTACCTTGTCTACCCCTGCTTGATGGCTCATCTTGGCTTGGAGAAGCCTGGCTATCTGTTGAGAGCTGCGACATGGGCGGGCGCTGGGCGGGAAGGTGGACGGCGGGTGGAGACTGGAGGGTGGGCGGCGGTTGGAGGCTGGGGGGATGATCAGCTGGCCGTGGCACTTACTACTCAGATGAGTGGTAATACATATACCACCTCTATGCAAAGTGTGGGTATACACCCACTACACAATATGTGGGTATACATTGGGTGGGTGGGTGGCGTAGACACACATGGGAGCCTCCCGGCTTCTATGGGCGGGTGGCAAGGTGGCCTCGTGGGTGGGGAGGCGACGTGGTGGGGTGGGTAGGAGGGGGAGAGCAGATACTTCCCGGCCTGGGCGCTCATGGGTGGGGGCGGGGGTCAGGGCGACACTAACACTGGTGTAATTTCCCCGTATATCACTGCACAATAATGAATGAATCACACACTTGTAATCTGACTCACAGCACGTGTGATGTACTCACAATATGATAGATATGTTGCGCCAATTATCGCTGACAACGTAACTTGTTCAACAAAACTTTCAAAAAAGAAAAACACAAAACACTATTTGGCACACGCGTAACCCCCACCTCTCTCTCCTGACCACACAACACCCCTTACTCACCCCCACCTCTCCTCACTATGGGAGGCCTGCAGGGTCCATCCTGGCCCCTCACTACAGCCTCCATGACTCCACACTGCCAACCCACCTGTTTTGATAAGTTTTCACATAGATGGTACACCGTAGGCACTTCCGGCCACTCCCACGTCTGCTTGGTGTATTCACGGTGAATATGGTTGAGTCTTGGTACGGTGAGGCCAAGATGTCTCAGGGTAATGGCTGAGAAGGCAGCAGCTCCTCCGCCACACGTCCGTCCCCTAGGCCTCTCCCTCTCCCTATCCTCCCTATATATATATATATATATATATATATATATATATATATATATATATATATATATATATATATATATATATATATATATATATATATATATATATATATATATATATATATATATATATATATAATTTATATATATATATATATATATATATATATATATATATATATATATATATATATATATATATATATATATATATATATATATATATATATATATATATATATATATATATATATATATATATATATATATATATATATATATATATATATATATATATATATATATATATATATATATATTAGTATATTTTGGTAGCAGTCTTTCCTGTAGACATATATTATTAAATATGACCGAAAAAGTAAGATTAATAATTCTAACACGAATTTTCTCAATCTTCCGTACATTACGCTTCACTGTTGGAGGTAAATCAAAAATCACTTCTCCAAAATTCATTTTTATTTCTAGTCTGACGCGACACGGGCGCGTTTCGTAAAACTTATTACATTTTCAAAGACTTCACAAATACACAACTGATTAGAACGTATCTCTGATTTTATATCTACATTTGAGTGAGGTGGGAAGGGTGATGTGGCATTAACACAAGACAGAACAGGAGGGGATATTAATAGGGTATTAAAAGTATCAACACAAGACAGAACAGAAACAATAAGTATTGAATAGAAGTGTTTGTAGAAAGCCTATTGGTCCATATTTCTTGATGCTTCTATATTGGAGCGGAGTCTTGAGGTGGGTAGAATATAGTTGTGCAATAATTGGCTGTTGATTGCTGGTGTTGACTTCTTGATGTGTAGTGCCTCGCAAACGTCAAGCCGCCTGCTATCGCTGTATCTATCGATGATTTCTGTGTTGTTTACTAGGATTTCTCTGGCGATGGTTTGGTTATGGGAAGAGATTATATGTTCCTTAATGGAGCCCTGTTGCTTATGCATCGTTAAACGCCTAGAAAGAGATGTTGTTGTCTTGCCTATATACTGGGTTTTTTGGAGCTTACAGTCCCCAAGTGGGCATTTGAAGGCATAGACGACATTAGTCTCTTTTAAAGCGTTCTGTTTTGTGTCTGGAGAGTTTCTCATGAGTAGGCTGGCCGTTTTTCTGGTTTTATAGTAAATCGTCAGTTGTATCCTCTGATTTTTGTCTGTAGGGATAACGTTTCTATTAACAATATCTTTCAGGACCCTTTCCTCCGTTTTATGAGCTGTGGAAAAGAAGTTCCTGTAAAATAGTCTAATAGGGGGTATAGGTGTTGTGTTAGTTGTCTCTTCAGAGGTTGCATGGCTTTTCACTTTCCTTCTTATGATGTCTTCGATGAAACCATTGGAGAAGCCGTTATTGACTAGGACCTGCCTTACCCTACAGAGTTCTTCGTCGACTTGCTTCCATTCTGAGCTGTGGCTGAGAGCACGGTCGACGTATGCGTGAACAACACTCCTCTTGTACCTGTCAGGGCAGTCGCTGTTGGCATTTAGGCACATTCCTATGTTTGTTTCCTCAGTGTAGACTGCAGTGTGGAAACCTCCGCCCTTTTCCATGACTGTTACATCTAGAAAAGGCAGCTTCCCATCCTTTTCCGTCTCGTAAGTGAAACGCAGCACGGAACTCTGCTCAAATGCCTCCTTCAGCTTCTGCAGATGTCACCACAGCTCATAAAACGGCTTTTCCACCGCTCATAAAACGGAGGAAAGGGTCCTGAAAGATATTGTTAATAGAAACGTTATCCCTACAGACAAAAATCAGAGGATACAACTGACGATTTACTATAAAACCAGAAAAACGGCCAGCCTACTCATGAGAAACTCTCCAGACACAAAACAGAACGCTTTAAAAGAGACTAATGTCGTCTATGCCTTCAAATGCCCACTTGGGGACTGTAAGCTCCAAAAAACCCAGTATATAGGCAAGACAACAACATCTCTTTCTAGGCGTTTAACGATGCATAAGCAACAGGGCTCCATTAAGGAACATATAATCTCTTCCCATAACCAAACCATCGCCAGAGAAATCCTAGTAAACAACACAGAAATCATCGATAGATACAGCGATAGCAGGCGGCTTGACGTTTGCGAGGCACTACACATCAAGAAGTCAACACCAGCAATCAACAGCCAATTATTGCACAACTATATTCTACCCACCTCAAGACTCCGCTCCAATATAGAAGCATCAAGAAATATGGACCAATAGGCTTTCTACAAACACTTCTATTCAATACCCATTGTTTCTGTTCTGTCTTGTGTTGATACTTTTAATACCCTATTAATATCCCCTCCTGTTCTGTCTTGTGTTAATGCCACATCACCCTTCCCACCTCACTCAAATGTAGATATAAAATCAGAGATACGTTCTAATCAGTTGTGTATTTGTGAAGTCTTTGAAAATGTAATAAGTTTTACGAAACGCGCCCGTGTCGCGTCAGACTAGAAATAAAAATGAATTTTGGAGAAGTGATTTTTGATTTACCTCCAACAGTGAAGCGTAATGTACGGAAGATTGAGAAAATTCGTGTTAGAATTATTAATCTTACTTTTTCGGTCATATTTAATAATATATATATATATATATATATATATGTGTGTGTGTGTGTGTGTGTGTGTTTGTGTGTACTCACCTAGTTGTGTTTGTGGGGGTTGAGCTCTGGCTTTTTGGTCCTGCCTCTCAACCGTCAATCAACAGGTGTTCAGATTCCTGAGCCTATTGGGCTCTATCATATCTACACTTGAAACTGTGTATGGAGTCAGCCTCCACCACATCACTTCCTAATGCATTCCATTTGTCAACCACTATGACACTAAAAAAGTTCTTTCTAATATCTCTGTGGCTCATTTGGGCACTCAGTTTCCACCTGTGTCCCCTTGTGTGAAAATAGCCAGTCTTTATCTACCCTATCAATTCCCTTCAGAATCTTGAATGTGGTGATCACGTCCCCCTAACTATTCTGTCTTCTAGTGAGGTTTAATTCCCATAGTCTCTCCTCGTAGCTCATACCTCTCAGCTCGGGTACTAGTCTGGTGGCAAACCTTTGAATCTTTTCCAGTTTTGTCTTATCTTTGACTAGATATGAACTTCATGCTGGGACTGCATACTCCAGGATTGGCCTGACGTATGTGGTATGCAAAGTTCTGAATGATTCTTTACACAAGTTTCTGAATGTCGTTCGTATGTTGGCCAGCCTGGCATATGCCGCTAATGTTATCCTCTTGATAGGGGCTGCAGGAGACAGGTCTGGCGTGATATCAACCCCCAAGTCTTTTTCTTTCTCTGACTCCTGAAGAATTTCCTCTCCGAGATGATACCTTGTATCAGGACTCCTGCTCCCTACTCCTATCTTCATTACATGACATTTGGTTGGGTTAAACTCTAACAACTATATGTTCGACTATTCCTTCAGCTTGTCTAGATGTTCTTGAAACCTCAAACAGTCCTCTTCTGTCTTAATCCGTCTCATAATTTTGGCATCGTCCGCAAACATTGAGAGAAATGAATCTATACCCTCCGGGAGATCATTTACATATATTAGAAATAAGAAAGGACCAAGTACAGAGCCCTGTGGGACTCCACTGGTGACTTCACGCGAATCGTAGCTCTCACCTCTCACAGTAACTCTCTGCTTCCTATTGCTTAGGTACTCCCTTATCCACTGGAGCACCTTACCAGCTACACCTGCCTGTCTCTCCAGCTTATGTACCAGCGTCTTATGCGGTACTGTGTCAAAGGGTTTCCGACAATCTAAGAAAATGCAGTCCGCCCAGCCCTTTCATTCTTGCTTAATCTTTGTCACCTGGTCATAGAATTCTATTAAGCCAGTCAGGCAAGATTTACCCTCCCTGAACCCATGTTGGCGATTTGTCACGAAGTCCCTTCTCTCCAGATGTGATACCAGGTTTTTTCTGACGATCTTCTCCATCAACTTGCATGGTATACAAGTCAAGGACACTGGCCTGTAGTTCAGTGCCTCTTGCCAGTCGCCCTTTTTGTATATTGGGACCACATACGCCGTCTTCCATATTTCTGGTAGGTCTCCCATCTCCAGTGACGTACTATGCACTATGGAGAGTGGCAAGCAAAGTGCCTCTGCACACTCTTTCAGTACCCATGGCGAGATCCCGTCTGGACCAACAGCTTTTCTAACATCCAAATCCAGCAGGTGTCTCTTGACCTTCTCCCAAGTAATTTCGAGCCCTTCCAAGGCCGCCTGGTTTATTTCCCGTTCTCCTAGCATAGTGACCTCACCTTGTTCTGTTGTGAAGACCTCGTGGAACCTCTTGTTGAGTTCTTCACACACCTCTTTGTCATTTTCTGTATACCTGTCCTCGCCTGTTCTAAGTTTCACTACCTGTTCATTCACTGTTGTTTTCCTTCTTATGTGACTGTGAAGTAGCTTTGGTTCAGTCTTAGCTTTGTTTGCTATATCATTTTCATAACTTTTCTCTGCTTCTCTTCTCACCCTGACATACTCATTCCTGGTTCTCTGGTATCTCTCTCTGCTTTCTGGTGTTCTGTTATTCCGGAAGTTCCTCCACGCCCTTTTGTTCAGTTTCTTTGCTTCCATACATGCCCTATTATACCATGGATTCTTCTTTTGCTTCTCGGATTTTTCCTTTTGTGCCGGGATGTACCTGCTTACTGCCTCCTGACACTTTGGGTGACATAGTCCATCATATCTTGTACAGACTTAGCTCTGAGGTCTGTGTCCCAAGGTATTTCCCTTAGGAAGCTTCTCATCTCCTCATAATTTCCCTTTCTGTATGCCAGCCTTTTGTTCCCTAGTTCTTTTTGGTGGGAGATAATTCCTAGCTCTACCAGGTACTCAAAATTCAATACAGTGTGATCACACATTCCCAAGGGTGCTTCCATCTTGACTTCCCTTATATCCCACTGATTTAGGGTAAATATCAAATCAAGGATTGCTGGTTCATCTTCTCCTCTGTGTGTGTGTGTGTGTGTGTGTGTGTATGTGTGTGTGTGTTTGTGTGTGTGTGTGTGTGTGTGTGTGTGTGTGTGTGTGTGTGTGTGTGTGTGTGTGTGTGTGTGTGTGTGTGTGTGTGTGTGTGTGTGTGTGTGTGTGTATTAAACTAGATGAGTTTGGTATTGTCATTTAATCTTTACAAGGATTCGCTGTAGCCTTAAGTAAATATCTATCATATTTTAACCAACCCCAATGTTTCAGCATTCCTATCGTGATGTTTAACAAAATATATTAGAGGACGTTCTTAAAGGATTCACGCTTTCAATTTGCAATATAATCTTCTCTTACTCCACTTATTGTGCAGGATATCCCGCACAAAACTTAAACTTCTCACACCTTGCAACACTGAACTTGTGTGAGATTTATATCTCTTACCTTGTGATTTGTATAATTTGATTTAATAAATTTGCACAGTGTAGCATGATGCTGTCACGTCGCCTTCTTTCTGAAGCAATATACAATCTGATGAATTCTATTCTGCTTTCTTTATAATATAATATTTCTCTTTATGGCATCATGGATAATAGTTGGAGATGTGGCAAATTTTAATCCCACTAATCCCATTTACAGTATTCAAAATTATTGCCTCAACTAAAACTGGCAAGTAGAATACAGGACAACAACATAGAATTTATGACAAAAATATTATTATCTTTTGTTTGATTTATCAAATTAAGAAGTAAACTTAACATTTCCTTTATTGTAACAATAACAAATCATTTGTCAAGTTACCTATGGATCCGTGAATAAGCGTACTCGCCGCCCCTATTTCAAGCCAAGAATATTTAGAAGTATTATTTATGAAATATTAGGTATTAATAAATGTTGATATTTGAGTGAAGTCTTTCGAGTGCAACACACATCCCGACTTACCACAATAAAGTTCGTCGGAGTTATCATCGCAGTCAAGTTCGCCATCACATTGCCACGTCATGCGTATGCAGCTAGAACCATCCAAGCAGCTGAATTCATCCTCAGCGCATGCATCTAAGGAGAGAAACAAAATTATTGATACACACGCTTTACTCAGCAATGCGTTGTTGTGGTTCAGCAACGCATGTACGTTGCTGAGCCACATCAATCCTTCCCTGTCCGTCAGTCCTCCCCACCATTCCTCCCTCCCCATCCCCTCCCCCATCCCCTCGTCCACCTAACCATTTCCCATTCCCCCGTCCCTCTCGTCCTCCCAACCATTCACCCCTCCCATGTTTCCTTTTCCTCCCCACCATCCTCCACTTCCCTCGTCCTTCCCACCATCCTCCACTCCTCTCGTCCTTCCCACTATTCCCCACTCCCCACGTCCTCTCCACAATCCCCCGTCTCCTCGTCCTCCCCAAAATTCACCCATCCCCGTCCCCCTCATCCTCCTCACCATCCCCCAATCCCCCATCCCCCACTCCCATATCCCTTTGTCCTCCTCACCATTCCCCCCTCTCCTGTCCCTTCATACTCCCCACCATCCCCCACTGCTCACTACCCTTGTTCTCAGTACCATTGTCCCCTCATCCCCCAGTACTGTCCCCCTTGTCCTCCCCACCATTCCTCACTCCCTTGACCGATGCGTTCCCAAATGATCTGATGTTCCCATCAGAAAAATGACAACAGCAAATGATCTGATGTTCCCAGCACTGAAAAATAAGAACAGCTAAAGAACTCGATATAAACAAAAACGAAAAAATATAAATATATATATACTCACGAAATGAACGGTATGGTAAACAACACAGCTCAATTTCAATGCAGAGTCACACAAAATAATTAAAACAAAATGAAAAAAAAATCGAAATCTATGAAAATTCAATTTATCAATGCCATCAGAAACATTGAAATGGTATCATAACATATTTAGAATAGCATGTGTTGCTTTTACGTGCAAAAGATGGCATTGTTTTTTCCAAAAATATTGTTCTTACCTGTCATAGGTGTGGCATCAATAGAGTAGATATATAAAAACACAGGTATATTCGAATGTAACATTGTGTCAAAATTTCAAAGCAATCAATGTAGAGCTTTAAGAGATTACAGGGTGTGTTTCTTTTATGTGCAACAGATGGCGGTGTTTAAAAAATATATATATTTTGACCTGTCACAGGAGTGGCATGTATATAATAGGTATATTAAAACATGCATGTAATTGAATGCAACGTTGTGTCAAAATTCGAAAGCAATCGATAAAGATGTTTCAGAGATTTCTCGCACATGAAAACTCACATGAAAAACACATGAGTTTGGTGCTGAGTTCGAAAATTGGCTAATAACTCACTCGTTAATCTTATAAATTCAACAGGGTCTGGGACTCGATGAAGTTGCATTCGAATTCTTGGAAAAGACATGTTTATTGCTGAGGTTTGTTTGTCATGACCGAGAATGAAAATATTTCTGAACTAGCGGATCATCAGGAAACTCATTCGTTAAACTTACTTTTGGATTAGAGAAAAAGATTGTTAATTAGCAATTATTAGAAGGAAACTGGGAGTTACTACCGACGAGAGAAGACGTGCTTTAACACACACCAGTCATCCCGTCCTTGGACCAAGTCCATTCTATCCAGCAGTCGACCCCAAAAAGGCATTCATCAATTTTTAACATTCTGTTTATTCAAAAGAGAACTTTTTCATATAAATTAATATTATTATATATTAGCATATTGGTCATATTTAGGCACTGGTTAGGATAGGCTAGGTGTCTAGGTTCTGTTGGCAATTATTTGTAGTATGTGGGTGAAGCATTTACAGCTATGTAGTGCAAACAAAAGTCGTCAGCGAAGCACTTGTCCCGGAAGTGTTCGGACGTCACCAGTTGGTAGTTATGTGGAAACCGTTTTTCATTCATAAAAAGGGGGGTTGGAGTTTGCATGGAATGGATTTTGGGTGTTAGTTTGGAGGATAGGCTGCTCCAGTTGGTGGTTGATGGCCATGTGATTTGGCTGTCCATGATTTGGTGTCTAAGAGTTCTCATTCAACGCTGATGTTTATAACGGGGACGCGTACGAATTTTTGAAAAGACATGTTTACTGCTGAGGTTTGTTCGTCATGACTGAGAATGATATTGTTACTGAACTAGCGGATCATCAGGCCGTTAACAAGAAGATTATGACAATGTTGTTGAATAACGAGTGGCTGCACCAGTCAATCTCAACTGAACCAGTTGGGCCCATTCCTCCTGTGACCACTCCTTGATATTGGCTACTTTTTCGAAATGCTCGAAGAATCTCTCTGCCTCTTCGGACACAAACAGGGGAATATTCTTTTCCCTAGCCCTATTATCTGGTGGGTGTGTATTATAGTCTTGTGGGTTGGTTGTGTTGTCGTCGTTGATCGTTCTCTACGGACAACCCAACCCACAACTCGGTAGAGTGCTTATACTTCACTAGGAGATCACACTAGGTGCTTCTGGCTCTTGGAGAGGGGCTCAACGTCACACGTTTAGGGGATGCGGCTCCAACACTTAGCCTCGTTGTCACGTGCACACACCCACTCGAGCCGCTGTGACTCCCCACTCTCTCCTTAGGTGATATGATCTCCTCAATCCCCCGTTGACTGATTAGTATTACCTTCTACCCTGTCCACAGCAGTGGTTCTTGGTTCTTTCTCTCTCTCTCTCTCCTTCTGTACTATTTCATGAGAAGCCTCACTAGGACAAGGTCAAATACCAGCAAATTTGAATACATTTACTGGACAGAGCACATACACAATACATACACACATATAATAATAATGAATCCTATACTCTATACTATTACAATCAGGTTGCACTCCAACACAACCAGAACTCTATCATCAGCTTATCAAATAGTATCCTATCTTCTGATTCCCCACCTGATACTATCTACCTCTTCAAGTAGATCAAGTCTTATACTACACTGTTGCACTATCAGCAAGAGAATATATATATATATATATATATATATATATATATATATATATATATATATATATATATATATATATATATATATATATATATATATATATATATATATATATATCTATAAACTTGTACAAGGAAAATCAGCATGTGAATGCAATAACATATATCAGTATAAATGTTCCTTGATACACAGCAATGATCAATCGATCACCCTATCAGTCCTAGAACGCGTACATCCGTAGGTAATCCAGCCTACGCCTGCAACTCTAAACTTCAGTATAAAACACTCCTTGACATAAGAATGCCAACAATCACTCACCTCTCACTGCGTCTTGCACGCTAATGACAACCAAACACTATCAACTCCCTACAAGTAATCCACCAGAACTTCCCTTCCAACTCTGGAAGTTCACTACCCTGATCTTCAGGTTCTTCTGGGCTTAACTACCAGGATCCTCTGCAGCTCCTCCAGGCTGCTACCATGAAGTTTCTTTGAGCAACTACGGTGATACCTGGTTGATACCTGGTTGATACCTGGTTGATGGGGTTCTGGGAGTTCTTCTACTCCCCAAGCCCGGCCCGAGCCCAGGCTCGACTTGTGAGAGTTTGGTCCACCAGGCTGTTGCTTGGAGCGGCCCGCAGGCCCACATACCCACCACAGCCCGGTTGGTCCGGCACTCCTTGGAGGAATAACTCTAGTTTCCTCTTGAAAATGTCCACGGTTGTTCCGGCAATATTTCTTATGCTTGCTGGGAGGACGTTGAACAACCGCGGACCTATGATGTTTATACAGTGTTCTCTGATTGTGCCTATGGCACCTCTGCTCTTCACTGGTTCTATTCTACATTTTCTTCCATGTCGTTCACTCCAGTACGTTGTTATTTTACTGTGTAGATTTGGTACTTGGCCCTCCAGTATCTTCCAGGTGTATATTATTTGATATCTCTCTCGTCTTCTTTCTAGTGAGTACATTTGGAGGGCTTTGAGACGATCCCAATAATTTAGGTGCTTTATTGCGTCTATGCGTGCCGTATATGTTCTCTGTATTCCCTCTATTTCAGCAATCTCTCCTGCTCTGAAGGGGGAAGTGAGTACTGAGCAGTACTCAAGACGGGACAACACAAGTGACTTGAAGAGAACAACCATTGTGATGGGATCCCTGGATTTGAAAGTTCTCGTAATCCATCCTATCATTTTTCTGGCTGTAGCAATATTTGCTTGGTTATGCTCCTTAAACGTTAGGTCGTCAGACATTATTATTCCCAAATCCTTTACATGCTGTTTTCCTACTATGGGTACATTTGATTGTGTTTTGTACTCTGTATTATGTTTAAGGTCCTCATTTTTACCGTACCTGAGTACCTGGAATTTATCACTGTTAAACATCATGTTATTTTCTGATGCCCAGTCGAAAACTTTATTAATATCAGCTTGAAGTTTTTCAATGTCCTCAGCCGAGGTAATTTTCATACTGATTTTTGTGTCATCTGCAAAGGATGATACGAAGCTGTGACTTGTATTTTTGTCTATATCTGATATGAGAATAAGGAAAAGCAGCGGTGCAAGGACTGTACCCTGAGGTACAGAGCTTTTCACTGCACTTGGACTAGATTTTATATGGTTGACAGTTACTCGCTGAGTCCTGCTTCACCTTTCTGCTAGGGTCCTCCACAGCTCTCTTGGCTCCTACACCATGAAGTTCCCTTGAGCAACTATGGTGCTTCACCACCTCTACAGAAGCACGTGACACTCCTCTTCACTGCTTCTCCTCACAGCTCGAGGTCCTTGCCTCCACTACCTTGGAGTCTCATCAACTACTTCATCTGTGCTGGCTTCGAAGTTCTCAGCAACTTCTTCTCCAAAGACAAACCTGCAACCCATCGACACTCCAATAAAAATGTTTCCCCTTTAACACATAAACAAAAATAATCACACAATATGTTTGCCTCAAACCTCTATCTGTCCTCTACATACAGTGAGAGTGGACTCCCCCGTTTTGGGCGGGTCCATACTCCACCTCGCCCGGCGGCGGTCCTCGCTCACGCTGGGAGGGTCTTCCACCGTCAGGAGCCGGGCTCCCTCAGTTGCCTGCCAGCGCTCAGAGGGGACGGACGTCGCTCCGTGTTCCTCCCTCTCCACTCTCTTATTTTATGCTTTCTGCCTTATCAAAACATGTCTAACTTATAAATAAACATCGCTACTGTCGCTGGGCACACGACCAACTACAAGCAATCAATATGAACTGGCTTATATCGTGCTTACCACAGATTGTCTAGTCGAGGGCGCTCCTCCCTCTGACGAAGCTTGGTCAGGGCGCTTCCACGGCCCACAATAATGCCTATTGGCGGTTTACAGCTCTCCTCGTCGACCAGGACTTGAGACCACAACGTTCCCAGCTCGATTCCACAGCTGGCACGCCTACATACTTCTCTTCTCTTCGAGATATATCACTAGGGGTTCCCTTCTGACGGGAGCTCAACGGAGCGCGGCTTTCCCCCTGCGATGTCTGGCCTGAAGTGAGGTCTAAGCCCTCCAGAAGCGAGCCTCACGCCACCAGCAAAATGTCCACATCTCCTAGCCAGTCATTTATCTGTTTTCTTCTTCACTGCCCATAATCTCAAATTGTTATTTAAATCCAAGCAACTATTTTACATATGTGTTATCACCTCAATATTTGCTAGACCTTCTAATCAGGTCAGGCTTGATGAAAAACTCTCAAGGAGGGAGACTCGTTTCTCCTGCAGGCTCAGATCACAACAGTGTGATACATGGATGGTGCTCTCTGGCAATCTGTGTTCAATCCTTTGTTTAGCCAAGGATCTATTTGCTTCTATCTGCATTTGTTTGGTCCTCTATTTCTTTCTCCACCTCTAGTCTGGCTTTCTCTTTTCTACCTCCAGTCCGGTTTCCTCTTTTCCACCTGCAGTCTGGTTTTCTCTTTTTCTTTCGCTTGTTCATTTTTCATCTGCAGTTCTAACTTCAACCTTTCCACTTGGAACTGTCTCTCTTCACGCTGCATCTGGAGTCCTAGCTGCAATCTTTCCAAGCTCCTATTCCGGCTACTCCTGCTACTGGGATGAAGTAGCGGCTATCTGCGGCTACTCTTACTTGATCCCTGGGATCTCACTTCATCCTGCCCATCATCCTCCTTTCCACTTTCAGCTCCTTTCTTGGCTCCCTGTTCTGCCTCTTCACTCTTGGCTCTCAGCTGCCTCAGGATCTCATCCTTCATCCCAGCTACTTTAGATGCCTTCACCCCGATGCCAAATTTTTCCTCTATCTGTTTCAACTGTTCCCTGGTGCAACCTTCGAAGTCCTCAGGCTTGCCTGACTCCACAAACGCTTGCACCTTATCCATCGTGTCCTGTGAGTTTTCCCAAGAGAGAGAATATACACCTGCGGGCACAAATCTACTTATTTCCACAAAGGGTGTACCAATCCACTCCCGGACAGGGAGAGTGACAGTTCACTCTCTCGGACACAGGCCCCCAAATATTATTATGTGTGTTGTAGATAGGGCGCATACATCCCTTCCGTATAACCAACCAAAACCCATAGAGTGCTTGTACTTTGGTCAGGAGATCACCTTGTATGCTTCATGCTCTTGGAGAGGGGCACAGTGTTACAGATTTAGGAGGGTGCGGCTCCAACACTGGCCTCATTATCACGTGTACACATCCAATTCGAGCCACTGTGACTCCCCATTCTCTCCTTGGTTGGTATGACCTCCTCACTCCCCCTTACTTTGATTTATAATTCTATTCCACCCTTTCCACAGCTGTGGCTCTTTCTCTCCTACTTTCTGGGAAGCCTCACTAGGACATGGGCAAACACCGGGAAACTATATACATTTACTTAGACAGTGAACATGTAGAACAACATACAAGAATAATAATATGACTCCAACACTTAATGCTATTATCGTCAGGTTGCAATTAATCCCATCAGGACTCTATCAACTGCTTATATCAAGTGGTAGCCCAACTCCTGGTTCGCTACTTATGCTACCAACCTCACCTAGTGGGTTAAATCTTGTAATATAATATGGCACTATCATCCCTAGAATATATATAAATATACACAAGGAATCCAGCCTAAGGCTGCAACAACATAAACATCAATATAAATATTCCTTGAATCAAACGTCCAATCACTCACCTTCCACTGCGTCATGCATGCTAATTGTCAAGGACCGTGGCGCCATTTACAATCCTGGCGCCGAACTACAGCAGTTGACCCTCCCATTAAATGGAGTTTCCCATCTTTCAGTCTGCCCGGCTGAAAGGTGATGAGTAACCAGAGGCGGGCTAGGGAAGTGAGTGAAGCCGGGACAGTGGAAGACGTAGGTCGGCCTGAAGGTGCTAGCCAGTTGGGATGGACAAGCGCTGTGGACTTTACTCTTGGAATGACTAGCCAAGTGGGCTGGTCGAGCGCTGTGGACTTTACTCCTGGAAAGACTGGCCAAGTGGGCTGGTCGAGCACTGTGGACTTTACTTTTGGAAGGACTAGCCAAGTGGGCTGGTCGAGCGCTGTGGTTGAGCATTATAGTCTTCACTCCCGGAGGTGCTAGCCAGAAAGATTAGATGGACGCTTCGATTGAGCGTTGTAGACTACATTTCTGGAAGGTAACAGCCAGTGGGGATGGTCAGGCGTTGGCGACATTGATGCTTGAGCGTACCAACGGGTGCGCAACGAAGACCTCATCAGAGGCACCTTGTGGTCGTCATCTGTGAAGCAGGCTAGCGTAAGGGCTAGCAACGCCAATCTGGTTGACATGGCATAGACTTGTAAATATTATAATGGTGATGCAAAAATAATAATGTGTTATTTAAAGTGTTCTTTTACTTTTACTTTTAAACATTACACTATATTCCCACCAAGATTTAGTTTCTCTGAACTTGAGTAGGATCAGAGATTATGAAGAACCCGGTAACGAAGGGTTCGTAACACTAATGACACTCGAACACTATCAACCCTCTATCAGTGGACATTAAGAACCTCCTCTCTACATCTAGAGGTCCACTAAAAAAGAATGTCTCCAGTTTCCTTCACAATTATCTACCATGGTCCTCTACAGCTCTTCCAGGCTGCTGCACCATGAAGTTTTCCCTGAACAGCAATGATGCTTCACCACTGGTATCACAGAAGCCCGTGAAACTCCACTCCACTGCTTCTCCTCTCACAGCTTGAGGGCCAATTCCTCACTATGGGATTGCTCTTCCTCAGAGCTCAGTATTTCTTCAATAGCCTTGGAGTTCAATCCACAGACTCCTCCTCTGACCTCGAAGTTCTCTCAGGAACTCCTTCCTCTGACAAACATGCAACCCATAGACACGCCATAAAGATCTTCCTCTACAAACATATAACTAAAATAAACTGCACAATAAATGTCTCCACTCGACATCCCTGTGATTCCCACCTGCCATAAGGTGACTTCCCCATGCCTGGGCGAGTCCATTCTCCACCCTCCCGTGGCGGTCCACCTGAGACTGCCTGCCACTGGGCCCAGTCAGTTACCTCCAAGCTTTCGGCAGGAGAGGATGTGGTGCTCCTCTCCTCAACTGGTTCCCTTATCTCTATTCTCTTATTTAGGGTTTCTGCCTTAATAAAATATGCCTAATATATCAATAGACACTTGCTACGGTCGGTGGGCACACGACCACCACAGGCAATCACTGTGAACTGGTTTAAAATGGCTTACCACAGAATTGGGTCCACTCGTGGCGTTCACTGACAGGGCGGTCACCACCAGGGCGCTCTAAGCTCCCCACAAAACTGCTTTAAAGACTGCTCCACGCAGTACCTGACTTGAGCTGACACGTCCACAGACTTATTCCACAAGCAAGACGTCTGTCCACTTCCTTCTTGAATGTATATCACTCAGGGGTTCTTCTTCAATAACGGCTCAAACAGAGCACAACCTCCTCTCACGATTTCTGCAGCTCAAGTAAGGTCAAACCCCTCTGAAGCGAGCCTCACACCTCACGCAAAATCTCCACATCTCATGTCGTCATTTATTTATATTCTTATTCACTGCCCATACTTTTAATCTAGTCGTCAAATTTAATCAAGTGTTTACGATATGTACCCCCTCCCCGCTCAGCTCGTTGTCGCCGTGTGGGGGCTTAGTGGGCGGCTGCCGGAGTGTGATGTTTCTTGGGACAGTCCTCTGTCCTTTTCTAGCCTTGTGCTCCTGCTGCCGTCCTCTCCAATTCTGCTGGGCACCTTTTCCTTTTCCTTCTGTTTCGTTTTTCTCCCCCCTCTTCTCCTATCATCTTGCCGTTTCCTGCGGACCTTTTGCTCATTCTGGTTCTTCCCTTGGACTTCTTCTATTTTGACGCCCGGGTGCTTGAGGAGGCATACTCTTGCACCCGTAGAACTGTAGTACCCGACGTCGAGAACGAGGGGAACCTTTTATTGTCAATCCCCCTTTCGTCACTGAACCCGATCTCGACGGACTGTCGGTTTCTTAAGGTGGCGTTTGTGGGGCGTATACTCACGACGCACCCCTAGGAGGCCCCGGCAAGATCGGCGATAGCTTCTTGTTGGGTGTCCTGCCTCTAATTGTGGCTCCATGGTGGGTGTGGGGGCACATTCGTGAATGAATGTTGATTTTTCATAGCAATGATATCTACTGTTTCTGCTGTTTCCCCTTTACCTTCTCAGGCTCGTGGGGTGGGCGACCAAGCCCCCGAGTCGGTCCGTGTTGGAAGACCGGGCTCTGTAGCCTCCGCTGCATTGGGCCCCGACCTTCCTCCTCCTTTGGCCTCTCTGACTCCTCCCTTCGGCTCCCCTCCCTTCACTGTGGTTGGGTCGAGCCCCAAGCCCCCAGTGGTGACTACCTCGTCCCCTGCCGCGGCTCCATCTCTAGTTGTGACCACTGCACCTTTTAACCCCTCTCTCTCTCTCTGTGGGGGTTCTCACTGCCGTCTTCGTCACGGCCGCCCTCGCTCGATTCCTTCCCGTTCTGATACCTATCAATCTTTGTTTGGTCCCGCTTCGTGGGCCAAATATTTTGATCTCCCTCTTGATTCTGTGCCTCCTGACGATTTCTCCCTCCATCGACATCTCATTGATTCTGTGGATGCCTCTGTTACTTTCAACCCCACTCGTCTCGGTACACGTGTCGTTGCTGCTCCTTCTCAGGATGCAGCTTCCCGCTTGGCTGCCTTATCTTGCCAACGCCAGTGTTGGCACTATTCTCCTCCCGCCCCATGTTGCGACCGTTGTTCGGGATCTGCGAGACTGCCACGACGATATTCGTCATATCCTCTCTGCCCAGGGCCATTCTATTCTCCAAGTGGACACGTTTACTCGTCCCCCTCGTGGTAGTCGCCGTCAACCCCTTCGGGTTGTGAAGATTACCTTTGATGGTCGGACCCTTCCACCCTGTCATTCTTGCTGGTGCCAGGTGCTCTGTCCAGGAGTACATTCCTTCTCCTAGGCTCTGTAACAAGTGCTGGAGGTTTGGGCATGGTGCCCTCCACTGCTCTGTGGCTGTCTCTCTCTGTCCTTTGTGTGGTGGCGAAGGTCACTCTAAGTCGGAGTGCACTTCTCCCGGAGCTCGTTGCCTCAACTGCGGTGAGGCCCATCCTACCTTCTCCCGTGCGTGTGTCCATTACAAGCTTGAGGAAGCCGTCCTCAGCTTGAAGCACTGGGAGCATTTATCTTTTCCTGAAGCGAAGCGCCAGGTTCGCCGGCTCCTGCCTTATGCTAATATCTCTTATGCTCGCATGTTGTGCTCTTCCTCTCCTCATTCTTCCCACCTTCCTCAGACTCACAACTGTTTCCGGCCTTGGACTCTGATACGCCCACTGCCCCCTCCTCTGTTCCTTTGAGCTCTGTCCCGAAGGATCCACCTCCAGGTCCTTTGTCTGGAGTTCATCTCCTTTCTACCCAGTCTGTCTCGTCTCCTGTGTCTCCTTCCTCGTCTCCCTCTGTTCCTCCTTTCCCTCTGTCTCTTGACTCTCCCCACCGCCTGTCAGTGCAGGCTGATGTCCATCGCTCTCCAAACGGCCGTCGTGTGTGCTCTCGTTCGGCTTCTCCTGTTGAGACGCTAGAATCCGTTGCCCGGTACGTAGTTGCTGGGACGCCTGTCACTTTACGTCAGAAGCATAAGCCTGGCTCCTCTCTTTCCTCCTTCCCAGCGGGTAAGAAGGTTTCGCTTTCTTCCTCGGCCCCTACTTCTACCTCTATTGCTCCTTCACCTCCCATTTCGGTGGTTGCGCCCCCTGTTCCTGCTATGGAGATTTCTTTGGCCCCCGCTTCCCTCTCGGTTGCTGCCCTTGCTGAGGTGCGCTCCCCTCTTTCTACTTCCCCTATTCCTGCTGCTGCCCTTGACTACTCCTCTCTGTTGTCTCCTCCTCCTCCGGACCACGCCCACCCCCCCTCTGGTCTGTTCTCCCGCTTCTTTCCCTCCGTCTTTGCTCAGTTTACCTATGCCCCCTAACCCTGACTTTGCTGACCCTGATCCCGACCCTGATATTCTTTAACGTGCTATATTGCTCTTTCGCCTTTGTTTCGTCCTTGTTCTCTGTTGTTGTCCTTTCTCTTCTCGTCGATGTCTATTCTTCAATGGAACGATGGAGGTTATTACGCCAATTTCCTCAAACTCCAACTTCTGATTTCGCGATTTTCGCCCCTTTGTGTCTGTCTCCAGGAGCCGATGCTTGGTGCTCGTCCTGGTCGTTTTCGTTGCTATTCCTTTCTCTCCCCCCCCCCCCCCCAGCTGTTGCTGGGGCTCCTAATTCTTCTGCTCTCTTGATTCACACTGATGTTCCATTTGTTCCCTTACTTTTTCCTTCGCTTCTCCATTGTTCTGCTGCTCGTATCTTTGTGGGGAAATGGTACACAGTTTGTTCCATTTATCTCCCCCCAAGTGTCCCGCTTTCTCTTCCTGATGTGAAACACCTCCTGGACTCCTTGTCGGAGCCTGTGCTCCTGCTAGGTGATTTCAATTGTCGTCATTCTCTTTGGGGTGATGTTCTGACGAATACCTGAGGTCGCCTTCTTGAGCCGTTTATCCTTTCTTCTTCCCTGTCTCTTCTGAATTCTGGTGAGCCCACTCATTTGGACTCTCGGACTCGCACCCTTTCCTGTCTTGATCTTTCTCTCTGCTCTTCCTCTCTTTACTTAGATTTCACGTGGCAGGTTCTTGATGACCTCCATGGCAGTGACCATTTCCCCATCCTTGTTTCCTTTTTCTCTTTTCGTCCTTCCCTAGGTGGGAGTTTGCTAAAGCGGACTGGAACCTATTTACCCTCAGTGCTGCTCTCTCTGACCTCTCCCTTCTGCCTCTCCTCTTTTTTCATGACACTGTCTTCGACGCTGCCCTCCGCTCTATTCCTCGCTCTTCCTCTCAGGGTCCGCGGAAGTGCGTTCCCTGGTGGAATGCAGACTGTGCTCGGGCTGTCCGCTGTAAGCGTGCAGCCTGGAAGAGGCACCGCCGTCGGCAGACGGTCGATTCTTTTCTTTTCTTTCGGAAAGCGAGTGCGGTGGCCCGTAGGGCCACCCGTACGGCTAAACGTGAATGTTAGGCATCTTATGTCTCCATAATTTCGTCCGAAACTCCCCTGCCACAGATCTGGAAACTTATCCGCAAGATAGCAGGTAAGTTTGTTCCCAATGTTTCGCCAGTCCTTCACCTCCGTGGTACTCTTGTGGCGGACCCGTTGCAGGTTGCTACCGAACTGGGTTCCC
Organism: Procambarus clarkii; assembly: GCF_040958095.1. Taxonomy (NCBI): domain Eukaryota; kingdom Metazoa; phylum Arthropoda; class Malacostraca; order Decapoda; family Cambaridae; genus Procambarus; species Procambarus clarkii. The sequence goes on along the minus strand of NC_091172.1, from coordinate 46,351,318 downwards.
ACTTTTCTTCTGTTTGCTCTGGTCTTCATCTTCCCCAATCTTTCCTTCTTCGTAAACCTGTCCTTGAGTCTCGTCCTTTAGATTTCTGCACTCGTCTTCGACTTTCCTATAACGATCCCTTCTCTCTCTCTGACCTTCGTTCTGCCCTGGCCCTCTGCGGTTCTACGGCAGCGGGCTCCGATGGCATTCATTATGAGATGCTTCGCCATCTCCCTCCGTGCACGTCTCAGTATTTACTGAGTCTGTATAATCGGATCTGGGAGTCGTCGTCAGTCCCTGAGGACTGGCTCGATGCCGTTGTCCTCCCTGTTTGCAAACCGGGGTCTCTGGTAACTTCCCCTAAGGACTTTCGCCCTATTGCCCTCACAAATTGTGTCTGCAAACTCTTTGAACGTATGGTTAACGTTCGTTTGATGTGGTTCCTAGAACACCATCACCTCCTCTCCCCTTCTCAATTTGGTTTCTGCAAGTGCCGCAGCACGACAGATGTCATGGTGAACTTAGAGGTCTATATTTGTATTGCTTTTGCTGCGAAGACCTCCGTTGTTGCCGTCCTTTTTTACCTGGAAAAGGCTTATAACACCACTTTACGATATCATATTCTGTCCCAGCTTCATTCTTTTGGCCTTCGTGGTCATCTCCCTCTCTTTCTCCACAGCTTCCTCTCTCGTCGTTCCTTTCGGGTACGCCTTGGTACTGCTCTCTCTGCCTCTTTTCAGCAGTACGAAGGCGTGCCCCAGGGTAGTGTTCTGAGCACTACTCTTTTTCTGGTTGCCCTCAATGGTCTTCTTTCCTCTCTTCCTTCTGGTGTCTTCTCCGCTCTCTATGTCGATGATCTTACCCTTTGCTGTCAGGGTGATGATTCGCCTCTCCTTCAGCGCCGGCTTCAACTTGCGATTGATGCCGTGTCGTCTTGGGCCACCGATCATTGCTTCAAGTTCTCTACTTCTAAGACTTGTGCCATGTCTTTTACTAGGAAACGGGTCGTTCTTCGTCCCTCTTTGTCACTTTATGGTCATCCCCTTGAGTACAAAGATTTCGCGAAGCTTTTGGGGTTATTACTTGACACTCGTTTGTCTTGGTCTCCCCATATCTCTTACCTCCGTGTTGAGTGCTCTAAGGCCCTTGCACTCCTTCGGGTATTGTCCCATACTTCTTGGGGAGTGGATAGGCGCACTCGCCTTGCTTTACATTCCTCTCTCGTCCTGTCTAAGCTCGATTATGGTTGCCCTGCTTACTCATCTGCTTCTCCTTCTACTCTTCCCCGTCTTGATGCTTTGCATCATACTGGATTATGCCTCAGTTCTGGTGCCTTTCGTTCGACTTCCGTCTTTAGCTTGTATGTTGACACTTGCTTCCTGTCTCTCCAGGACCACCGTGATCGCTACTGTCTTCGCTATCTTGCGCGGTCCTTACAACATCCTTCCTCTCGCCACTGTCGTGCTTTAACTTTTACCCCTCCTGCGGTTCCTGTTCCTCTTCACCACCTCCCTCTTTCTGTCCGGTTATCTCGCTTACAGGATTCTCTTTCCGTTTGTGTTTCTAATGTTTCTCCTCGTGTTGTTCCTTCTTTGCCCCTGTGGAGAGTCCCCCTTCCGCAGTTTTGTACATCCTTGACCCGCATTACTAAAGCTTTTACCCCTCCTACGGTTCTAAAACGCCTTTTCCTTGAGCACTTTTCTTCTCACTCCCACTCCGTTTCTGTCTTCACTGATGGGTCTAAGTCTGCGGACGGTGTTGGCTACTCTGTTGTTTTTCCTGATCGCACTTATATGTGTCGCTTACCTCCGGAGACTAGCATCTTTACAGCGGAGCTTTATGCTATTCTCTATACTCTTCGTCTCCTGCTTTCTCGTTGTCAGTCTTCCTTTGTAGTTTTTGTTGACTCGCGTAGTGCCCTCATGGCTCTCGGGTCCTTTAATCCGGTTCATCCAGTAGTTGTCGAGATCCAGCATTGGCTGTTTCTTGTCCACAGTAAATTTAGGTCGGTTGAGTTTTGTTGGGTTCCCAGCCATATTGGTGTGTCTTTAAATGAGCGTGCGGATGCTGCCGCCAAGGAAGCTGTCCGCTCTTGTCCCATCTCTCGTAAAGGTATTCCATATTCCGACTTTTACCCGGTTATCCATTCCTCCATTCTTACCCGTTGGCAGGCTTCTTGGTCGTCTGTTACTGGTAACAAACTTTGTACTCTTAAATGTTGTTTCCTCGTGGCCGTCCTCCTGCCACCGTAACCGGCGATGGGAAACAGCTCTGGCGAGGTGTCATACTGGCCATACTCGCTTAACCCATGGTCACTTGATGGAGCGCTGCCCTGCTCCTTATTGTCCTAATTGCATTGTCCCTCCTACAGTCGTGCATGTCCTTCTTGAATGTCCTGACTTCCAGGACGAGCGTGTGTCATGCTTTCCGACCGCCCCTCGCGGTCGCCTGTCCCTCAATGGAATTCTTGGTGACTCGGAAACTTTTGATATCGTTCGCCTTATGCATTTTTGTTCTCATATTGGCATCCTTGGTGATATTTAGCGCCCTCTGATTGTTCCGCACATTTGATGGTGCTACATAGCCTTCCCGGTTTGGTACCTTCTTTTGATAATTACTTACTTACTTCTTTGACCTCTTAGTTAGGTCAGGCCTGGCAGAATAACCCTCAGAGCTAGACTCGTTTTTCAGCTACCTGGGATCATAACACCTGACATAACCACCTAGGCGTATGAGCGGTTGTACTACTGTATATTCTCGGGGTCCTCTACTTATCATGAACCCTGACAAGTTTAATTTCACCTGTGTGACTGGTTTTAATTTAAGTTCCTCTGCCGCTTTCTGTTTAATGAAAGTTTTCTGGGTCCCTTGTTGAATAGGCCACGAATGGTGATCTTGGTCCCTTTATTCTTGACTTGGAGTTGGGCTGCGGACAATATTGCATTTACTCTTGAGATGCTGGTTATTGTATGATGTAAACTTCTCACACCTTGCAACACTGAACTTGTGTGAGATTTCTAACTCTTACCTTGTGATTTGTATAATTTGATTTAATAAATTTGCACAGTGCAGCATGATGCTGTCCCCTTCAACAGCAATTGCATGTGTGACGATAATCTCTTTCTAGAGAGATTGAGCCTGCTCTTCCCTACCTCAAGTTACATCCAGTTAACAAATATAAGATGCTACATTCAAGATACGTCCACCGGTAGCACAAAACGTTTTGACCAGGAGGCAAAACGTACCCAAGATCCCCCCTACTCCACACACCCTCCACGCCGGCTTGTCATCAACCAGCAAACTACTCATTCCAGCCTGCCTGCTCCTGATTGGTGACTTGGCGACTGCGCACCTGCACACTGCACCTCCGCGCCATCTACCTGAATCAACGTCGGAGCCCTGACCAGCTATCAACTTCAGAATATTCTTTGTGCTCTTAGAGTTGACATCTCTCTCTGGCATACTAAGCTCACTGGCTTGTATACGAAGGGAGGTCTCAGCCATAGCCGATATTCTCAGCACCATTTTACTATTTCACCTTTATACTATTGTGTCTCACATTGTCTTTGCATTTATCTTTGTTATTTAATTATACTTTTCATTCCCCCGAGATTTGTCTTTATTTTCATTTATGTTTAAAGTAAATATATTAAAGTTTCATTGTTTATACTTTGTGTTTTACGTGTTCCTCCCTCTCACTTACCACAGACAACAGGCAAGCAGTCTATCTTTTTGTTTTATGTGTGACCAGGCATTGACACCTGCCATTGGAGGACTGCCGAACATCTACACTCCAACACTTTCCCGTCACACATGTGTTCAGTGGGGTCTTACAGCTTTTAGTATTATGTCTTTGAGACACCTGGTACTTTGTGTAACTGTTTGAGTCATCTGACTCGGATGTCTCTACTAGGATAATTTATACATTTATATAAAGAATGTTTTTGATGACAAAACAAACACAACCCCCAGCCTACAGCATGCTTAAGGTTCACGGTTTAGGTAAAACATTGTCTACGGGTTTTGAAGGCTTTGTTGTTTGCATGTAATTATTAGTTTATTTTTTGTGAGTACTTGTTTTACTCTTGGGAGTAGTTATTGGGTTTTTGGGGTGCACTTATAGGGTTCTTGGGAGTACTTATAGTACTCTTAGGTCTCACTGATAAATCAGTGTTTGACCTGTTAGTATTACATAATTATTACTACCCTTATTACCTAACGATTGGACCACTTTAGGAGTTTCAGTTAAGGAATTTAATGTGGGTACAATTTCTGTTGATTCAGTGGTGGCATTAAGTGCCTATGCAGGCGATGAGTCACAATAACGTGGCTGAAGTATGTTGACCAATCCACACACTAGAAAATGAAAGGACGACGACGAGAATGGTCCAGGACGGACCGAAACGAGTCGATTATGTGCCTAGTTTGCTTGATTATTATTTATTATAATATGCAAACCTGTTAATATATCTTACATTGTCAGGACAGTATTATTCTGATATGAATATAATTCATTTAGCACTTCGCTAGACAATTTTCTTTGGATGACAATTTTAGTCATGCACTCAGCAGCGGGTTGATCCATTTCAGTGCTAAAGAATTTTAACAGTGACTCGAGTTTTAAAATAAATGTTTGCAAGGAATCAACTGATTGATCTGGTTGAGATAAGTCCAATAGTTGATGTACAAGATTTAGGATACCTTTCTCATTCTCAGCACTTTCTCTAAAGAGCTGGATAGCTTGATTGATGCTAACACATTCGGCCTTACCTCAGGAGGTGCCTGACAGCTGAGTGGACAGCGCTTCGGATTCGTAGTCCTGTGGTTCCGGGTTCGATCCCCAGTGGAGGCGGATACAAATGGGCAAAAAGTTTTTTTCACTCTGATGTCCGTGTTACCTAGCAGTAAATAGGTACCTGGGAGTTAGACAGCTGCAACGGGCTGCTTCTTGTGGATGTGTATCAAAAAGGAGGCCTGGTCTAGGACAGGGCCGCAGGGACGTTAAGCCCCGAAATCACCTTAAGATAACCTCAATATAAAGAGACTGGTTTGAGTGATTAAGACTATCACTAACTTGGTTTAAGGCTTCTTGCCTAGCCTCAGTTTCAATTTCAGCTTCAGCTTTTCATACAACGTCTGCTTTCAGTTCAGCTTTAATTTCAGCTTCAGCTGCATCTTCATCCCCTGTATCAGCTTCACTAGTTTCTCCAGATTTTTATTGGAAGCTTGTCAATTCAGTAGCCTCATGGATTGAATTCTCAGAATCCATGGAATCTATGGATATAATATCTGAAAACTGTTAAGATTCTGTTAATGAGTCATTGGGTGAAATTGTATTAGAGGATCCAGTAGAAAATGAATGTTTAACTTCAATTATTGATCTTGTGTAAGGGTCAGACTTGATTAGAGGAATATCCTCATCTTGAGATAGCTCATTTATTTCATCTGATGAGCTTGTTGCTTGCTGTAGTATGGGTATACTGTAAGGATGTTCTAATCCAACAGGAACATTTTCTGTTGCAAGCATCACATTATAGTAATTTAATCTGGCCTGAATTTTGCCTTCATAGTTAACTACGTCAGATATGATTAGATCTATTTCGTCTAGGTCAGTATTACTGACATGGGGTGCACCTATGTACAACACAATAAAATCTTGTACCTGTTTGAATTTCTTGATAGCTATTGTTGCTGAGAATTCCAACGATATGAGATCAACTGGGGCTACTTCTACCCAGCCGTCACATTTGTTGATCAGCCTTGTCAAGTGATTTTGAAGGCATTTCAAAATTCTTCCAGTTTTTTCTGGTGTAGCCATGTTGGCAATGGGTTGAAGCCTTATAGGGCTTATATAGCTAATTATAGACAGCTATGATACTTGCTCATATATGTGGAGCAGGTACGGTTATTAATAGCCCAATATTTGATTTCTTGGTTAGGCTGATTGTAATTTACCTCATATAGAAGTTAGCTTACCTACCTAATGGCAAATAGCTATGATTTGAGTGATTTTTTAATGCCACTACGGTTGTACGTCCAGTTAGCTCTTCTTTATCACCATCAGTTGGTATAGTGACACCTACTAACACTCAAAGATGTACAGTAACTATGTAATAAAATATAAATATACAATTGTGTGAAATAATAAATTCACCCTACTTAGGTTTGCACAATATTAAATAGTAATGAACAGTATTGTCTAACCCAGTACTAGTTAGAAATCCACTGAACTGTGCAAAGCGCCTGCAGGTCATCGACGGAGGGGGGGGGGAAGGGTTGAACAACGCGCCTCCGGGTATTTTTAGTTTTAGCGTATGATTCAACACTCCCGAGGCTACATGGGGTTCACATCAGTTTCTTCAAGAATTGTAAACAGGCGCCATTTAAAAAAATCGTCGGCAACATTCCCGTGTGTGCGAGCCTCAATACTGAGTGAGCTACCAACGTTGGCGCACGTAGCATTAGCTCACAGTACGGCTGTTAAGCTTGTGGCCACAGCATCGCCTAATAATGTCAAATGTATAAATAACTGGTATTATTTAGCCACGATAGTATTACAGAAGAGCCTGAGTGTGATAATGACTGTGTACAATGTTCAAATATCAGTGAATCAATGCTGTTCACGATGTTCACAGCGCTAGCCACAGCGCCACAGCATTATTTTGTCCATCTAGGAATCTTCAAACGACTTCATACGTTACTTTACAAAATATACTTGTGGTCATTTATTCATTTACAGGATTTAGTGACCAGGATTGTGGTGAAAATTAGCGCTGTGCGTAGTATTGTGGGAGGAGGAAGTTTGGTGAGGGAGGGAGGGAGGAAGGGAATCCAGATAGCGACACTGTGTGTAGCAGCCACTCTTGTTTTGCTCACCATACTAGCTTAGTGGTTTGCTATGGTGAACACACATGTACATTGGTATATACAATGTGTGTATATACCCTTGTACATATGTGCGTAGCATTGTGGGAGGAGGAATTTTGGTGAGAAAAGATTGAGGTAGCATCACTGTGTGTGGCAGCCACTCTTGTTTTGCACAACATACTTGCCTAATGGTTCGCTATGGTGAACACATATGTACGTGGGTATATACAATGTGTGTATATACCCTTGTAGATATGTGCGTAGTATTGTGGGAGGAGGAATTTTGGTGGGGGAGGGAGAAGATCGAGGTAGCGTCACTGTGTGTGCCAACCACTCTTGTTATGCACATCATACTAGCTTAATGGTTTGCTATGGTGAACACATATATACATGGGTTATCTTGAGATGATTTCGGGGCTTTTTAGTGTCCCCGCGGCCCAGGTCCTCGACCAGGCCTCCACCCCCAGGAAGCAGCCCATGACAGCTGACTGACACCCAGGTACCTATTTTACTGCTAGGTAACAGGGGCATAGGGTGAAAGAAATTTTCCCCATAGTTTCTCGCCGGCGTCTGGGATCGAACCCAGGACCACAGGATCACAAGTCCAGCGTGCTGTCCGCTCGGGTAAATACAATGTGTGCATATAGTGTAATAACAGCAACAGGAGTTTGGTGGGAGGAGCCTTTTTGGTGAGGGAGGTGGCGACATGCCCGTAGCATCGTCTGCTGGCTGCTGTGTGATTTCTCATGCAGTGTATGGTGGCCACTATGCTGTTTAGACACAATACCAGCTTACTTGCAGAGTATGGTGAATAAAACATGTGGATACGTGTACATAACGTGTGTAAATCTATATAAATAAATATGGAAATGTTCGTTTGTTCAAAATCGCTAATCACCGAAAGTTCTTCACCGATTGCTTTGACATTTTCACACAAAGTTCCATACGCATCCAAGCGGGGTTTTATATACATATTATATAGATGTCACGTTTGTAACGAGAAAAACATGGTTTTTGATGTGAGGGAAATCTTCGAAACCCCTTTACCAATTGCTTTGAAAATTTGACACAACGTTGCATACGAATAGGAGTGTGTTTTTATATACTTAATATATATATATGCCACACCTGTGTCAGGTAAAAACATGTTTTTTTTTTAATGGCGCCATCTGTTGGACTTAGAGCAACACAAGATGTGATCTCCAAGAGTTCTTCACCGATTGCTTTGAAATTTTGACACACCATTCTATTCAAATACGCATATGCTTTTATATACCTACTATATAGATGCTACACCTGTGACAGGTAAAAACATGTTTGTTTGAAAAACAGCACCATCTGTTGCACGTGGAAGCAACACAGGCTATGCTAAATACGTTATGATTTAATTTCAATGTTTCCAGTTATATTGATAAATTAAATTTTCATAGATTTCTATTTTTTTTCATTTTGATTTAATTATTTTGTGTGACATTCCGTTGCAATTGAGCTGTGTTGTTAACCATGTCGTTTATTTTGTGAGTATAAATATTGATGCCTCACCTGTGACAGGTAAAACCATACTTTAAAAAAAAAGTGCCATTTGTTGCATGAAAGAGTAACACACTTTATACTAATATGTTATGATTACATTTCAATGTTTCCAATTGCACTGATGAATAGAATTTTCATAGATTTCAATATATAGTTATTTTTATTTAATAATTTTGAGTGATATTGGCTTGGAATTGAGCTGTGTTGTTTACCATGCCGTTCATTTCGTGGGTATTGTTTATTTATATTTTTTTCATTTTTTTCCATTTAAATTTCTTAACTGTTATTCCTATTTTTCAGTGATGGAAACATCAGATCATTTAATGTTCCCAATTTTCTGATGGGAACATCAGATCATTTGGGAATGCATCGGACGAGGGAGTGGGATATGGTTGGGAGGACAAGGGGACAGGGGAGAAGGGTAATGGTGGGGAGGACGAAGGGATGGGGGAGTTGAAGATAGTGAGGGATGAGGGGACGGGGGAATGGAGAATGGTGGGGAGGACAAGGGAACATGAAAGAGGGGGATAGTGGGGAGGAAGAGGGGACAGGGGAGGGGGAAATGGAAGGTAGGACGAGGGGGTGGGGAATGGTTGGGAGGATGAGGGGACGCAGGAGGAGGGGAATGGTGGGGAGGACTGGAGAACAGGGGTAGGTAGTTGTGGCTCAGCAGCGCAAATGTGTTGGTGAGCCACAGCAACGCGTGGCCGGGTACAGCTAGTAGTATAATAAAAACAATAACAGTATGGTGGGAGGAGGAACGTTTGCAAGTAAAGTGTAAGGAGTAAGCTATGTGTTTGAGAAGTGAGGGAAGGGTGGCTGGGTGTGGCAGCACACAATTGCAGAGTTCTGAGTGTGTTGATGGTGAATGTATATAGTGTTTGATAGTGTATAGTATGTAAATATGTTGAAAATATACATAAATGAACATGAAACATTGGATATATGAGCAATATATGTGGATACATTTGAGACACATATAACACAGTCTTGCAACAGTGCGGATGTTCTACTGCCTTAATATTGTGTATGTGTTCATTATACATAGGATTGGCAAGAAAAAAACAAAACAAATGTCTATGGAAATGAACGCAAAAATGAAAAAAAAAATATTTGTGGGAACTCGTGCATGTTGAAGCTGGCAGGCGACTGACTCCGGGAGTCTATGTCACGGACGACCACCAAATCGTGAAGTCACACGCCATTTTCCGGACCCCATTGCGGCCAAAGTAATTCAATTTAAGTACAATTTCGACTTTTTGTTAACAATCCATACTCATGGAAGGGTTTTTGACACTTTCAAAGAAGAAAAGAATTTATTTCCTGCGCACACTAAAGTGTGGTACCGTGTTTGGAAGCCGAGCAGCCCAGTGCATAAGTTGCTAAATAGTTTAGGCTAGAGTTGTACATACCATAGCACAATTCCAGTCTAACAATATCCTACCCCTGTGGGTTGGCATAAAATACGATAAATGATGTGCAATATTGGTATACATATAGTGCTATTTATTTTATTTTTTTTTAGTTTTTGATATACAGAATATACGCTTATAGGAAATACGTGTATATGAAATTTAACTATATACAGTTACTGTTGTCTCTCTGGCCACAATCTTCTGTGAAGATCAATACCATTGATTAATTTACTAGTCACATATGCCCTAGACTCCCGTGACTGATTTTCACGAAATAGTCTGGAAAAATGTATATGGGTGGTATTACCACCAAGAAAATAATGGTTATATCGTGTGACCAATTTAATGTAGTTATTAACACAAGGTTATTAATTGTGAGCAGTTGCTCTTGGCGACCTAGTTATTCTCAGCTCTGTGTGAGGTATAGGTCTGAATATTGTGGATAATTAACTATAACCCACTAAAGCCAGTTGTAGACATTGGCTTTATTCTGGTAAATTAATAATAGGAAATAATGGGGTTAGGCTATAATATGTGTCGCAGTTTGGGGACAGTTGTAACTAATAATGAATATATAGCCTAGTACCTGATAATACAACTTAATTAATAGTATACTCTAAACAGGGTTAATAAATAATTAAATATAATGGATTATATAGGACCAGTAATTTAACTTGATATACTGGACCATAAATATTTGTGAATTTATACTGGTTTATGTAGATCAGTAATTTATATTAATGTGTTGGTCTATGAACCACTAATTTTTAATGAACTGATTTTTCCGGTTCTAAGTCGACCAAAAAGGATGTGCGGAAATCTGGCTCCAGAATAATGATAATAAATGTAATATATAATTCAAAGGACCATTCTTATGAAAATAGAATAAATTAGAGAACCAGTGCCCATGGATATCTTATATAAAGCGTAACTAAAATCTATTAATGTACAATAATGAAAATGAACTGTAGTGTACTGTAAACTACAGAGCCAAATCCCTCCACACACTTTGGAGGGAGGGGGATTAATTTGTAAAGAGAAATTAATGCCCTTTAAATAATAAAAAATAATGAGATGTTAATACATATAAATTCATAAATCACATGTATGAATAATAAACAGGCATATGATATTAATAAATCAATGAATACTACTAAAGGTTATCTACAAAGAAATTATAGACAGCTTAGCTGTTGGTAGGAATAATAGCATGCGCCTCGTAAACTCGTAAAACTCGTCGCCGTAAACTTGTTTCAGCAGGCTACTCTGGGAACATGTGATTGTTGTGGAAGTTATCGTCTCTCTTACGCTTGTACTCCAGCTGAAAGACAATTCACATGTAAAATCTATTTGAGAATATATAGTTCCTCACGTATTCATAACAATTAATGTGGGGAGATAGGGGGAATGAAACTTACGGGTTTGTTTTAAAGGGTACGTGTCATGACAACAAACCATCCTATCTTATTAAATGGCCACAAAAAATACTGTAGGACAAACTGGTTTGCCGGGCACAGTGTCTGTGAGATAATGAAGCAGTTGCGTCTTGATGGCTTTTGTAGATGCACGGATAGCTCGATATTAAAACGATGATACGACCAGCTTGAGACACACTCCCTGATCGTGAAGATCATACTTCATAGGATCAATTCTATAGTATGACTGCCGAGTTCCTTGTCCGAAACTCTGGAAGGAATCACGATGCACGCTTGCCAAGTCTCCCTCCTCTCGGGTGACTCGCGCATGCGCAGTCATGCTGAGACACGCTAAATATTTCCTATGATATGTTTAACTTCCCGAGTTAATGGAGCTAAGGTTTATCAGAAATTAAAGAGATTTAATTTGTCTTACTTGACAACATTTAAATTCTTGTTTCTTAATAATTAAATGAACGTTGTTCAATAGAAGAGAGTGCTGGATAGAAATTCATTCATATGTGAATGCTTCGGAGTAACCGTTCGTAACTGTATGAATTATTACCAGCAAATAAACTATATTGCTTAATCGCATATAAATATATTAGCAGATTTAATTCACTGAATATATTCGGGACAATGAAATTATTAAATTTTGATTCTCATTAAAGAATGTGAAAATAAGGAGAACTTAATACAATTCTCGTGAATGTAAATAATTTCTCTTTAGTCGTGTGGGCTGAAGCAACACCCGACTAGAATTTCTGGGAAAATGAGGCGTTAATTAAGTTATGTTAATTTGACTACTCTACTGGGTAGTAGTGTTAGTAAAATATAATAACTAGTACAAGAATTGTTTCTTAAGGTACTAGGTGTTAGTAAATAAGTGTTGGAAATTTCCAACACCATTAGCCAGATCCATCAACTATAACAATCACTGCCACCAACAATAACCATAACCCACCATTGCCACCAATCACAAACTACTACCACTAACACCAACCAAAACCCACCATCAACAACCACCACCACTAGGGATTCTCCATTAAGTGAAAATAGTGAAAAAACTATTCTGAACCCGCATTTATTATGCTCCTGTTTTATTTCTACTAAATGTAGAAATATATTTTTTATATATTTCTACATTTTAATTACCATCAGTCACGAAAACGACATTTATACAACATTTAAGGTTACCAAAAGGTCTCAAATTTGGATTAGCCAACGTTGTGCAGTAAGTTGTGGCACCCTATTTACGACTCCATGCAATAACATTTCTATTACATTGTTAAATTGTTAAATTTCTGGTTGTATACTAGGTAAAGCTGCAGTGGATGAGGCTTTATCCTCGTTGATTGATTCGATGAAAGGATTTCACCTGGCTTGTGATTTATTCTCAAATAATTCCTCCTCCCATATCATCCTGAATATCATCCATTTTATTTGAAGTACTGGCTGCTTTCTCTGAGGCAAGTTTATTGAATAAGTGATCAAACCTGGCTTGTGTTTCATCTTCATACTGGGCTAGGTCAGACATGAATTGTTTCATACCTTACCGTTTTATTTTGTTGTCGTGGAGCTGGGTTTGGTAAGATTTCCTTTTTGGTAAGATTAGATAAGAACATAAGAACAAAGGCAACTGCAGAAGGCCTATTGGCCCATACGAGGCAGCTCCTATCTATAACCACCCAATCCCACTCATATACATGTCCAACCCGCGCTTGAAACAATCGAGGAACCCCATCTCCACCACGTTACGCGGCAATTGGTTCCACAAATCAACAACCCTGTTACTGAACCAGTATTTACCCAAGTCTTTCCTATATCTAAACTTATCCAATTTATACCCATTGTTTCGTGTTCTGTCTTGAGTTGATAATTTTAATACCCTATTAATATCCCCTTTGTTATATCCATTCATCCACTTGTAAACCTTTATCATGTCACCCCTAACTCTTCGCCTTTCCAGTGAATGCAACTTAAGCTTTGTTAATCTTTCTTCATATGAAAATTTCTAATTTGAGGAATTAACTTAGTCATCCTACGCTGGACACGTTCAAGTGAATTTATATCCATTCTATAATATGGCGACCAAAACTGAACTGCATAATCTAAATGGGGCCTAACTAGAGCAAGATATAGCTTGAGAACCACACCAGGTGTCTTGTTACTAACGCTGCGATTAATAAATCCAAGTGTCCGATTTGCCTTATTACGAACATTTATGCATTGATCCTTTTGTTTTAAATTCTTACTAATCATAACTCCCAGATCCCATTCGCAATCCGACTTTGCAATCTCAACACCATCTAGCTCGTATCTTGTAACTCTATCATCATTACCTAGCCTCAGAACTTTACATTTATCAGCATTAAACTGCATCTGCCAATCCTTTGACCATTTCAAAACCCTATCTAGATCAACTTGAAGTGATAGTGAGTCCTCCGAATTAATTTCCCTACCGATTTTCGTATCATCGGCAAATTTGCAAATGTTGCTCCTCAAACCTGAATCTAAATCATTTATATATATTATAAACAACAGAGGTCCCAGGACAGAGCCTTGAGGCACTCCACTTACAACATTTTCCCACTCTGACTTGACCATTTATTCTAACTCTCTGCTTCCTTTGGTATAGCCATGCCCTAATCCAGCTTAATATAGCACCCCCAATACCATGAGACTCTATCTTTTTAATCAGTCTTTCATGTGGCACTGTATCAAAAGCTTTGCTAAAGTCAAGGTACACAACATCACAATCCTTACCACTATCAACTGCCTCAACTATGCTAGAATAAAAAGATAACAAATTTGTTAAACATGAACGGCCATTTATAAAACCATGTTGGGACTCAATTATTAATTTATGTTTTTCAAGATGAAGACGAATTTTATTTGCTATTATAGAATCGAGTAACTTTCCCACAATAGACGTTAGGCTAATTGGTCGATAGTTAGACGCAAGTGATCTATCTCCTTTCTTAAAAACTGGTATCACATTAGCAACTTTCCAAAACTCTGGCACTCTGCCTGACTTTATTGATTTATTAAATATGGTTGACAGTGGGTCAAAAACCTCCTCTTTGCATTCTTTAAGCACCCTGGCAAACACTTCATCCGACCCTGGGGATTTGTTTGGTTTGAGTTTTACTATTTGCCCTAGTAACTGCTAAACTCGTCAACCTGTCCTCGTCCCCACCCACATAGACTTGTTCGGCTGAAGGCATATTCTTAAGTTCCTCTTTAGTAAATACAGATACAAAATATTTATTAAAAATACTACTCATCTCTTCATCACTATCTGTTATTTGACCTGTCTCAGTTTTTAATGGACCTATCCTTTCCCTAGTCTTAGTACGATATAACTGAAAAAAACCTTTAGGATTTATCTTTGCTTGCCCTGCTATGCGAACTTCATAGTTTCTTTTTGCTTTCCTTATCTCTTTTTTAACATTTCTAACCAGTTGTACGAATTCCTGTTCTAAAGTGACCTCCCCATTTTTAATCCTTTTGTACCAAGCTCTCTTTTTACCTATAAGGTTCTTCAAATTCTTTGTTATCCACTTTGGGTCATTAGTATTCGATCTATTCAATTTGTATGGTATACTACCTTCCTGTGCTTTGTTTAGAATATTCTTAAATAAGTTATATATTGAATCCACATCGAAATCCCCATTTACGTCACCTATCGCTGGGTTCATGTCTCGCTCCAAGACCGGCCCACACCCCATACCCAAGACTTTCCAGTCAATTTGACCCAAAAAAATTCTGAGGCTATTAAAATCAGCTTTTCGAAAATCTGGCACTTTAACAGAATTTTCTCCTACATAAGAACATACATATAAGAACATAAGAACAAAGGTAACTGCAGAAGGCCTATTGGCCCATACGAGGCAGCTCCTATTCTATAACCACCCAATCCCACTCATATACTTGTCCAACCCGTGCTTGAAACAATCGAGGGACCCCACCTCCACAATGTTACGCGGCAATTGGTTCCACAAATCAACAACCCTGTTACTGAACCAGTATTTACCCAAGTCTTTCCTAAATCTAAACTTATCCAATTTATATCCATTGTTTCGTGTTCTGTCCTGTGTTGATACTTTTAATACCCTATTAATATCCCCCCGGTTATGTCCATTCATCCACTTGTAAACCTCTATCATGTCACCCCTAACTCTTCGCCTTTCCAGTGAATGCAACTTAAGCTTTGTTAATCTTTCTTCATATGAAAGATTTCTAATTTGGGGAATTAACTTAGTCATCCTACGCTGGACACGTTCAAGTGAATTTATATCCATTCTATAATATACGACCAAAACTGAACTGCATAATCTAAATGGGGCCTAACTAGAGCAAGATATAGCTTGAGAACCACACCAGGTGTCTTGTTACTAACGCTGCGATTAATAAATCCAAGTGTCCGATTTGCCTTATTACGAACATTTATGCATTGATCCTTTTGTTTTAAATTCTTACTAATCATAACTCCCAGATCCCTTTCGCAATCCGACTTCGCAATCACAACACCATCTAGCTCGTATCTTGTAACTCTATCATCATTACCTAACCTCAGAACTTTACATTTATCAGCATTAAACTGCATCTGCCAATCCTTTGACCATTTCAAAACCCTATCTAGATCAACTTGAAGTGATAGTGAGTCCTCCTCCGAATTAATTTCCCTACCGATTTTCGTATCATCGGCAAATTTGCAAATGTTGCTACTCAAACCTGAATCTAAATCATTTATATATATTATAAACAACAGAGGTCCCAGGACAGAGCCTTGAGGCACTCCACTTACAACATTTTCCCACTCTGACTTGATTCCATTTATACTAACTCTCTGTTTCCTTTGGTATAGCCATGCCCTAATCCAGCTTAATATAGCACCCCCAATACCATGAGACTCTATTTTTTTAATCAGTCTTTCATGTGGCACTGTATCAAAAGCTTTGCTAAAGTCAAGGTACACAACATCACAATCCTTACCACTATCAACTGCCTCAACTATGCTAGAATAAAAAGATAACAAATTTGTTAAACATGAACGGCCATTTATAAAACCATGTTGGGACTCAATTATTAATTTATGTTTTTCAAGATGAAGACGAATTTTATTTGCTATTATAGAATCGAGTAACTTTCCCACAATAGACGTTAGGCTAATTGGTCGATAGTTAGACGCAAGTGATCTATCTCCTTTCTTAAAAACTGGTATCACATTAGCAACTTTCCAAAACTCTGGCACTCTGCCTGACTTTATTGATTTATTAAATATGGTTGACAGTGGGTCACAAACCTCCTCTTTGCATTCTTTAAGCACCCTGGCAAACACTTCATCCGACCCTGGGGATTTGTTTGGTTTGAGTTTTACTATTTGCCCTAGTAACTGCTAAACTCGTCAACCTGTCCTCGTCCCCACCCACATAGACTTGTTCGGCTGAAGGCATATTCTTAAGTTCCTCTTTAGTAAATACAGATACAAAATATTTATTAAAAATACTACTCATCTCTTCATCACTATCTGTTATTTGACCTGTCTCAGTTTTTAATGGACCTATCCTTTCCCTAGTCTTAGTACGATATAACTGAAAAAAACCTTTAGGATTTATCTTTGCTTGCCCTGCTATGCGAACTTCATAGTTTCTTTTTGCTTTCCTTATCTCTTTTTTAACATTTCTAACCAGTTGTACGAATTCCTGTTCTAAAGTGACCTCCCCATTTTTAATCCTTTTGTACCAAGCTCTCTTTTTACCTATAAGGTTCTTCAAATTCTTTGTTATCCACTTTGGGTCATTAGTATTCGATCTATTCAATTTGTATGGTATACTACCTTCCTGTGCTTTGTTTAGAATATTCTTAAATAAGTTATATATTGAATCCACATCGAAATCCCCATTTACGTCACCTATCGCTGGGTTCATGTCTCGCTCCAAGACCGGCCCACACCCCATACCCAAGACTTTCCAGTCAATTTGACCCAAAAAAATTCTGAGGCTATTAAAATCAGCTTTTCGAAAATCTGGCACTTTAACAGAATTTTCTCCTACATAAGAACATACATATAAGAACATAAGAACAAAGGTAACTGCAGAAGGCCTATTGGCCCATACGAGGCAGCTCCTATTCTATAACCACCCAATCCCACTCATATACTTGTCCAACCCGTGCTTGAAACAATCGAGGGACCCCACCTCCACAATGTTACGCGGCAATTGGTTCCACAAATCAACAACCCTGTTACTGAACCAGTATTTACCCAAGTCTTTCCTAAATCTAAACTTATCCAATTTATATCCATTGTTTCGTGTTCTGTCCTGTGTTGATACTTTTAATACCCTATTAATATCCCCCCGGTTATGTCCATTCATCCACTTGTAAACCTCTATCATGTCACCCCTAACTCTTCGCCTTTCCAGTGAATGCAACTTAAGCTTTGTTAATCTTTCTTCATATGAAAGATTTCTAATTTGGGGAATTAACTTAGTCATCCTACGCTGGACACGTTCAAGTGAATTTATATCCATTCTATAATATGGCGACCAAAACTGAACTGCATAATCTAAATGGGGCCTAACTAGAGCAAGATATAGCTTGAGAACCACACCAGGTGTCTTGTTACTAACGCTGCGATTAATAAATCCAAGTGTCCGATTTGCCTTATTACGAACATTTATGCATTGATCCTTTTGTTTTAAATTCTTACTAATCATAACTCCCAGATCCCTTTCGCAATCCGACTTCGCAATCACAACACCATCTAGCTCGTATCTTGTAACTCTATCATCATTACCTAACCTCAGAACTTTACATTTATCAGCATTAAACTGCATCTGCCAATCCTTCGACCATTTCAAAACCCTATCTAGATCAACTTGAAGTGATAGTGAGTCCTCCTCCGAATTAATTTCCCTACCGATTTTCGTATCATCGGCAAATTTGCAAATGTTGCTACTCAAACCTGAATCTAAATCATTTATATATATTATAAACAACAGAGGTCCCAGGACAGAGCCTTGAGGCACTCCACTTACAACATTTTCCCACTCTGACTTGATTCCATTTATACTAACTCTCTGTTTCCTTTGGTATAGCCATGCCCTAATCCAGCTTAATATAGCACCCCCAATACCATGAGACTCTATTTTTTTAATCAGTCTTTCATGTGGCACTGTATCAAAAGCTTTGCTAAAGTCAAGGTATACAACATCGCAATCCTTACCACTATCAACTGCCTCAACAATGCTAGAATAAAAAGATAACAAATTTGTTAAACATGAACGGCCATTTATAAAACCATGTTGCGACACAATTATTAATTTATGTTTTTCAAGATGAAGACGAATTTTATTTGCTATTATAGATTCGAGTAACTTTCCCACAATAGACGTTAGGCTAATTGGTCGATAGTTAGACGCAAGTGATCTATCTCCTTTCTTAAAAACTGGTATCACATTAGCAACTTTCCAAAACTCTGGCACTCTGCCTGACTCTATTGATTTATTAAATATGGTTGACAGTGGGTCACAAAGCTCCTCTTTGCATTCTTTAAGCACCCTGGCAAACACTTCATCCGGCCCTGGGGATTTGTTTGGTTTGAGTTTTACTATTTGTTTAAGAACATCCTCCCTGGTAACTGCTAAACTCGTCAACCTGTCCTCGTCCCCACCCACATAGACTTGTTCGGCTGAAGGCATATTGTTAAGTTCCTCTTTAGTAAATACAGATACAAAATATTTATTAAAAATACTACTCATCTCTTCATCACTATCTGTTATTTGACCTGTCTCAGTTTTTAATGGACCTATCCTTTCCCTAGTCTTAGTACGATATAACTGAAAAAAACCCTTTAGGATTTGTCTTTGCTTGCCCTGCTATGCGAACTTCATAGTTTCTTTTTGCTTTCCTTATCTCTTTTTTAACATTTCTAACCAGTTGTACGAATTCCTGTTCTAAAGTGACCTCCCCATTTTTAATCCTTTTGTACCAAGCTCTCTTTTTACCTATAAGGTTCTTCAAATTCTTTGTTATCCACTTTGGGTCATTAGTATACGATCTATTCAATTTGTATGGTATACTACGTTCCTGTGCTTTGTTTAGAATATTCTTAAATAAGTTATATATTGAATCCACATCGAAATCCCCATTTAAGTCACCTATCGCTGGGTTCATGTCTCGCTCCAAGACCGGCCCACACCCCATACCCAAGCCTTTCCAATCAATTTGACCCAAAAAATTTCTTAGGCTATTAAAATCAGCTTTTCGAAAATCTGGCACTTTAACAGAATTTTCTCCTACTGGTCTATTCCATTCTATGCTAAATCTGATTTCTTTGTGATCACTGCTCCCTAGCTCACTCCCTATTTCGATGTCATTAATTTGCGTTTCCCTGTTAGTTAACACTAAATCTAAAATATTATTTTCCCGTGTTGGTTCCTTAATGTGTTGCGTAAGAAAGCAATCGTCAATTAATTCTAGAAAATCTTCTGCTTCACTATTCCCTGTTTTGTTCAACCAGTTTATTCCGCTAAAATTAAAGTCACCCATGACATAAATACTGTTAGATCTAGATGCTCTAGATATTTCATCCCATAGATGCTTTGCTTCCATTCTGTCTAAATTTGGTGGCCTATATATTACTCCTATTATAATATTATTAGCTTTTTCGTTTAATTCAATCCAAATAGTTTCTGTGTGTGGCTCTGTTTTGATTCCCTCTTTGAGACTACATTTCAAATTGTCCCTAACATATATGGCTACTCCACCTCCTCGTCTAATATATCTATCTGTGTGACATAGTTTAAATCCATATATTTGATATTCAGCTAATAGTTCTCTATTTTCTACATTCATCCACGTTGCGGTAAGTGCAATAATATCTATTTTTTCTGTGCAGACAAGAGCATTTAATTCGTTAATTTTATTTCTTAGACTTCTACTGTTAGTGTAATATACCCTAAGTGAATTGTTATTTTGCGGACCTTCTCTTTCCCTGATCGTTTTGCCAATTCCTTTCTCCCACAAACACATACTTTTATTACCTCCTTCCTCCAAATCAATTCCCATACCTCTATCTACTAACAGTTTAAACCCAAACAAACACCTCTAACCACTTCTTCTAGCGAGTTCGCAACAGCAACAACCCCAGCTCTCGATAGATGCACCCCATCACGAGCATACATTTCATTTCTTCCATAGAAGTGTTCCCAGTTGTCTATGAAAGATATTGCATTTGATTTGCAATATCTTTCCAGCCGGCAATTGACACCAAGTGCCCTCGATATCCATTCATTTCCCACTCCCTTTCTTGGAAGAATGCCACATATGATCGGGATTCCTCCCTTGCTCCTAACTAACTCTATGGCTGTTTTATACCTCTGAATCAGTTCCTCACTCCTGACTCGACCAACATCATTTCCTCCCACGCTAATGCAAATAATGGGATTGTTCCCATTACCAGCCATAATATCATTCATGTTGTTTATAATATCACCAATGCCAGCTCCGGGATAGCAAACCCTTAACCTGTTCCCCCTATCTCTAGCACAAAACGTTCTATCCAACACAAAACGTTCTATCCAAAGCACAAAACGTTCTATCCAAGTCTATTCCATTCTAAGCTAAATCTGATTTCTTTGTGATCACTGTTCCCTAGCTCACTCCCTATTTCGATGTCATTAATTTGTGTTTCCCTGTTAGTTAACACTAAATCTAAAATATTATTTTCCCGTGTTGGTTCCTTAATGTGTTGCGTAAGAAAGCAATCGTCAATTAATTCTAGAAAATCTTCTGCTTCACTATTCCCTGTTTTGTTCAACCAGTTTATTCCACTAAAATTAAAGTCACCCATGACATAAATGCTGTTAGATCTAGATGCCCTAGATATTTAATCCCATAGATGCTTTGCTTCCATTCTGTCTAAATTTGGTGGCCTATATATAACTCCTATTATAATATTATTTGCTTTTTCGTTTAATTCTATCCAAATAGTTTCTGTGTGTGGCTCAGTTTTGATTCCCTCTTTGAGACTACATTTCAAATTGTCCCTAAAATATATGGCTACTCCACATCCTCGTCTAATATATCTATCTGTGTGAAATAGTTTAAATCCATTTATTTGATATTCAGCTAATAGTTCTCTATTTTCTACATTCATCCACGTTTCGGTAAGTGCAATAATATCTATTTTTTTCTGTGCAGACAAGAGCATTTAATTCGTTAATTTTATTTCTTAGACTTCTACTGTTAGTGTAATATACCCTAAGTGAATTGTTATTTTGAGGCCCTTCTCTTTTCCTGATCATTTTGCCAATTCCTTTCTCCCACAAACACATACTTTTATTACCTCCTTCCTCCAAATCAATTCCCATACCTCTATCTACTAACAGTTTAAACCCAAACAAACACCTCTAACCACTGGTTCCAACCAGTTCGCAACAGCAACAACCCCAGCCCTCGATAGATGCACCCCATCACGAGCATACATTTCATTTCTGCCATAGAAGTGTTCCCAGTTGTCTATGAAAGATATTGCATTTGATTTGCAATAATTTTCCAGCCGGCAATTGACACCAAGTGCCCTCGACATCCATTCATTTCCCACTCCCTTTCTTGGAAGAATGCCACATATGATCGGGATTCCTCCCTTGCTCCTAACTAATTCAATGGCTGTTCTGAATCTCTGTATTAGTTCCTCACTCCTAACTCGCCCAACATCATTACCCCCTGCACTAATACAAATAATGGGTTTGTTCCCATTTCCCGTCATAATATCATTCATGTTTCCAACAATATCACCAATTCCAGCTCCCGGATAGCAAACCCTTAATCTGTTCCTCCTATCTCTGTCACAAAACGTTCTGTCTAAATACCTCACCTGGGAATCTCCCACAACCAAAATTCGCTTCGGTATCTCCTTAACTTTCTGAGCAGCCTGAGGGGCCTGCGCTCCACCACTCCTCGCTGATTTCCTCGCTGCAGGCGCACCACAGCACTCGTCCTCCAACACGGCAAATGAATTTGCTGTCTTTAGGGCGTCTGTAGGCGGCCTTGTCAAGGTCTTCTTAAGACCCCTGTCTTTCATGACTCTCCACGATGAGGTCCCGTCAACACTGGTTTCCTCCTTCGTTTCCTCCCGAAGTCTCAGCCGTCGTACCTCCTCCCGCAGGGAATCCATCTCTGCTCTCAGAGCTCCAACCAAACTCACCAAATCCTTCACTAATCCTTCCATTATTGCAATAATAATGTTACTCCAGAGCTTCAGCTAACACAACCTCTCACTGTGACAGCACCTGACTGAGAGGAGATAAGATGATAAGATGGTAAGATTAGAAAAATTGATCCAGTTGGAATTGGATCTGTGATAGTGGGATTTTCAACTAACGATAATTAAATAGAAGTTCATGTAACAACTTTTCACATTGACTGAGTTTTCTTGTCAGTTGACGTTTACATGCTGCTAAAGCACTTTTTGCTTTCTGAGGAATAGTCATAGTGACTGTTTAGTTGGATTTTGCAGAGCCTATAGTATTATTGCTAATGTAACTAGAGTACTTACTAATAATCCTGAGGAAGTACTAATGATAGTAGCCTACGATCAGATTTCTATCACTAGGGAAAAATCCTACATCTATGGAGTTTAGCTCAAAATATTAAATTGGATATATATATATATATATATATATATATATATATATATATATATATATATATATATATATATATATATATATATATATATATATATATATATATATATATATACATATATATGCCAGTATACACCATATATTGGTGTATACTGGCAGCAGGTTTTCTTTCAAACATGTTTCATTGAATATGACCGCATATTCTGTATTTACTATTTTCTGGTTTAGGGCTTCTATCCCTCTAACTATTTTCTTAGCATCAGGGCTTAGCTGAAATAGGAGTTCTCCAAAACTCATTTTCGTACTTTTAAGGTGAAGAAAAGAAGTGAATTACTATAGAATGAATTACACTTATTTATACAATTTGCACAACGTTTCGAACCTCCATGGTTCATTCTCAAGTGAAGAGATTTTACAGGGCTGGTTGATTTTATACCCGCACTGGGTCAGGTAATAAGACTATAAAGGTGAAAACATGGGGGGATACATAAGGGATAAATGTGGGGTGAAACATAAGAACATAAGAAATGAGGTAACTGCAGAAGGCTTATTGGCCCATACGAGGCAGCTTCTATCTACATACAAAGAATAATCAAGTGTAATTGGCCTGTTATGTTGAACATTGTCTTCTGTGTTGGCATCGTTATGTTCTGGTCTTGTCCTTACTCTCATGGTGGGTAGAGTAAATAGTTCCGTGATTTGGGTGTTCATGGTAGGTTGTTCTATTCTTATGTGAATTGCTTCAAGAATTTGTAATCTTCTTACATCTTGGGTTTTGTCTATTATACAGGTATTTTTGTTCAACATTTCTTCTGTTAGGGTGATGTCATGGGCTTGTCTCATGTGATTCCTAGGGGCACCGGATTGAAGATGGCATGTCAAACGCCTCGTCAGCTTGGTCGACGTCATACCTATGTACTTAGATTGAAGGTTACATCCTTCGTGGGGGCAAGTGTACATGTGTACATGTATACAACGCTTGACTGCTGTAGAGGGTTCTCCGTCGGCTTCGGGCTGTTTTTGATAAGAAGTTCGGAAGTCTTCTTGATTTTGTAGAATATTATCAGGTTTTGTAGAATATTATTATTTTTTGGTTAGGAGTAATGCTTTTTACTCCTTTACGGATTATTTCTTTCATTATTCTTTCCTCTTTTATATGTTCACTGTGCATGGTTGATTTGTAATATAATTTTATTGGAGGTATTGTGGTTTCTGTTCTAGGTTCTGGATTATACCAACGGTCCAAGTGTCTTCTTATAGCAGCGTTTATTTCCGCGTTGCTATATCCATAATATAGCAATTACTGCTCCTCTTTGATGAGAGGAGCAGTAATAGTGCTCCTCTCATCAAAGTTCTTCATCAACATCAGAAGTTGTTCAGCAATGATCCCCAGGAGTGTAAGGTGGTTCAGCACGACATTCAGCTGCTTCCTGCTACCCGGCCGATTCGTCAACTCTTCTACCGTATCAGCCCGTACAAAAAAGAAGTTATGCGTGCTGAACTACAATACCTTCTGGATCATGGGCTGGCCTCACCTTGTGAGTCCCCTTGGGCCTCACCCTGCATATTGCTGCCGAAACCGCACGGTAAAGTACGCCTTTGTACCGATTACAGGAAATTGAATCTTGTGACCGTCAAGGGTGCTTATCCTTTACCACGCATAGATGATATCCTTGACGCAATAGGTAATGCAACATATTTATCTCAACTTGATTTGTAAAAAGGCTATTACCAAATAAGCCTGATAGAGAGAGCTAAGGAAATATCTGCCTTCACCACTCCTTTTAGCTTATACAGATATGAACGCCTTCCTTTTGGACTGTGTAACGCCCCGGCCACCTTCCAGAGAGCTGTCAACCGCGTCATCTACGGCCTAGATCACACCTACGCCTACTTGGACGACATCGTTGTGGCAACCAACACCTTGAGCGAACATCTGCTCCAGCTGCAACGATTGTTCTCCAAGCTCCTGACAGCCAGCCTTACCATAAACTTGGGCAAGTCCACATTTGCCAAAGGTAAAGTGCGTTATCTGAGTCATGTGATAGAGAGTGGCAGCATAGTTCCTTTAACAATTCACACCAAAGCCATCCAACATTACCCTCAACCTACGACCAGGAAGCAGCTCCTGCGTTTCCTTGGACTTGCTTCTTACTGTCGTAGGTTTGTGAAGAATTTTAGTACGGTAGTGACACCATTGATTAATCTGACCAGCCCCAAGCAATGGTATCATTGGACCATTCAACAGACCGTTGCCTTTGAGTAACTTAAATCTCTGGTATGTTCTGATCCCATTCTCGCCTCTCCAGATATCACGAAGCCCTTCATCATCAATGTCGACGCCAGTTGTACCGGCATCGGGGGCGTCCTGATGCAACAACGAGGCGAGGAGGTTCTTCCTGTTAGCTACTACAGTTACAAGTTAAAGCCCACCACAAGATCTACAGCACTATCGAAAATAAACTCCTCTCCATCGTCCTGAATCTGCAGCATTTCGAACCTTACCTATAGGGGAATCGGTCTATTACCATCTACTCGGACCATCATCCCCTGCGGTTCCTACAACAGGCCCAATAGGGGAATCGGTCTATTACCATCTACTCGGACCATCATCCCCTGCGGTTCCTACAACAGGCCCAATTCAGCATTCAACGTCTTCTATGCTGGGCCCTGTACTTGCAGAATTTTAATCTGGAGATCTTCTACATCAAAGGTTCGGACAACATCATAGCCGACTCCCTCTCCAGAGTCTACGAGGTAGAGACAGCTACTCCTACCTCTACAACAACCACTGAAGTACTTAACCCGTAAGAGCAGGCTTCGGGGGAGATCTGTCACGATAATCTTCTTCAAGAGACATTAGGCCTGCTCTTTCCTACAATCAAGCTTCTTCAGTACATCTAAAAACATCTATACTACAAGCAAGTGTAGTAAATATTGAGTCAAATACGTTTTGCCAGGCACAAACGTATCATCACACATGCTCTCCACCCTCCCCCCTCCCTCGTCGCCGATCACCAAACTACCATTTCTAGCCTGCCTGCTTCTGATTGGTGAATAGACGTCTGCACCACTGCACCTCAGCGCCATCTGCCTAGCCGATGTCTGGGCCTGAACCAGTCATTGAAGGTAGAATATCCTGTGCTCTCAAGCTGTAAACAACCAACTGATATACGCTCTGTTTATTGGTGAATGTTTTCAGCTAGCGCTATATTCTCAGCACCTGTTTATTCATTCTTGTGTCTTTATTTTATTTGTAGAGTAACGTCACCCTTGTTCTTAATTTTTATGTTATATTTTTTGACTTGTTTAATTGCACTGTACATAGCCAAGGGATTCTCTTTGTTCATAATTTTTAAAGTAAATTAAAGTTTCATTGTTCATACTATGTGTTTTGCGTGTCTTTCCTTACTTTACCACAGACAACAGCCAAGCAGTCGATCTTTTTTTACTTAAATGTGATAGGCATTGACACCAGCCATTAGGAGGACTAATACATATATATATATATATATATATATATATATATATATATATATATATATATATATATATATATATATATATATATATATATATATATATATATATATATATATATATATATAACTGAAAACTCACACCCCAGAAGTGACTCGAACCCATACTCCCAGATGCCACGCAACTGGTATGTACAAGACGCCTTAATCCACTTGACCATCACGACCGGACATAATGAGGTGATAGCCGAGGCTATTTGAACCACCCCACCGCCGGCACTCGGATAGTAATCTTGGGCATAGCATTTTACCAAATCACCTCATTCTTTGGGGCACACGTGAGGAACACAAATGCGAACAAGCCTGAATGGTCCCCAGGACAATATGCAACTGAAAACTCACACCCCAGAAGTGACTCGAACCCATACTCCCAGATGCCACGCAACTGGTATGTACAAGACGCCTTAATCCACTTGACCATCACGACCGGACATAATGAGGTGATAGCCGAGGCTATTTGAACCACCCCACCGCCGGCACTCGGATAGTAATCTTGGGCATAGCATTTTACCAAATCACCTCATTCTTTGGGGCACACGTGAGGAACACAAATGCGAACAAGCCTGAATGGTCCCCAGGACAATATGCAACTGAAAACTCACACCCCAGAAGTGACTCGAACCCATACTCCCAGATGCCACGCAACTGGGGTGTGAGTTTTCAGTTGCATATTGTCCTGGGGACCATTCAGGCTTGTTCGCATTTGTGTTCCTCACGTGTGCCCCAAAGAATGAGGTGATTTGGTAAAATGCTATGCCCAAGATTACTATCCGAGTGCCGGCGGTGGGGTGGTTCAAATAGCCTCGGCTATCACCTCATTATGTCCGGTCGTGATGGTCAAGTGGATTAAGGCGTCTTGTACATACCAGTTGCGTGGCATCTGGGAGTATGGGTTCGAGTCACTTCTGGGGTGTGAGTTTTCAGTTGCATATTGTCCTGGGGACCATTCAGGCTTGTTCGCATTTGTGTTCCTCACGTGTGCCCCAAAGAATGAGGTGATTTGGTAAAATGCTATGCCCAAGATTACTATCCGAGTGCCGGCGGTGGGGTGGTTCAAATAGCCTCGGCTATCACCTCATTATGTACGGTCGTGATGGTCAAGTGGATTAAGGCGTCTTGTACATACCAGTTGCGTGGCATCTGGGAGTATGGGTTCGAGTCACTTCTGGGGTGTGAGTTTTCAGTTGCATATTGTCCTGGGGACCATTCAGGCTTGTTCGCATTTGTGTTCCTCACGTGTGCCCCAAAGAATGAGGTGATTTGGTAAAATGCTATGCCCAAGATTACTATCCGAGTGCCGGCGGTGGGGTGGTTCAAATAGCCTCGGCTATCACCTCATTATGTCCGGTCGTGATGGTCAAGTGGATTAAGGCGTCTTGTACATACCAGTTGCGTGGCATCTGGGAGTATGGGTTCGAGTCACTTCTGGGGTGTGAGTTTTCAGTTGCATATTGTCCTGGGGACCATTCAGGCTTGTTCGCATATATATATATATATATATATATATATATATATATATATATATATATATATATATATATATATATATATATTGGTGTATACTGGCAGCAGGTTTTCTTTCAAACATGTATCATTGAATATGACCGCATATTCTGTATTTATTATTTTCTGGTTTAGGGCTTCTATCCCTCTAACTATTTTCTTAGCATCAGGGCTTAATTGAAATAGGAGTTCTCCAAAACTCATTTTCGTACTTTTAAGGTGAAGAAAAGAAGTGATTTACTATAGAGTGTATTACACTTATTTGTATAATTTGCACGACGTTTCGAACCTCCATGGTTCATTCTCAAGTGAACAGATCTTACAATACTAGTTGATTTTATACCCGCATTAGGTCAGGTGATAATACAATGAAGGTGAAAACATGGGGGATACATAAGGGATAAATGTGAGGTGAAACATAGAGGCTGCAGAAGGCTTATTGGCCCATACGAGGCATCTCCTATCTAAACACAAAGATTAATCCAGTGTAATTGGCCTGTTATGTTGGACATTGTCTTCTGTGTTGGCATCGATATGTTCTTGTCTTGTCCTTACTCTCATGGTGGGTAGAGTAAATAGTTCCGTGATTTGGGTGTTCATGGTAGGTCGCTCTATTCTTATGTGAATTGCCTCAAGATTCTTGAAAGACAACGTTCATAGTGATTGCTTGTAGTTGATCGTGTGCCCAGCGACAGTAGCGATGTTTATTTATAAGTTAGACATGTTTTAATAAGGCAGAAAGCCTGAAATAGGAGAATGAAGAGGGAGGAACACGGAGCGACGTCCGTCCCCTCTGAGCTCTGACAGACGACTGAGGGAGCCCGGCTCCTGACGGAGGAAGACCCCCCAGCGAGTGAGGACCGCCGCCGGGCGAGGTGGAGTATGGACCCGCCCAAAACGGGGGAGTCCACTCTCACTGTATGTAGAGAACAGATAGAGGTTTGAGGCAAGCATATTGTGTGGTTATTTTTGTTTATGTGTTAAAGGGGAACATTTTATTGGAGTGTCGATGGGTTGCAGGTTTGTCTTTGGGGAAGAAGTTGCTGAGAACTTCGAAGCCAGCCTAGATGAGGTAATTGATGAGACTCCAAGGTAGTGAAGCAGAGGACCTCGAGCTGGGAGGAGAAGCAGTGAAGAGGAGTGTCACATGCTTCTGTAGAGGTGGTGAAGCACCATAGTTACTCGAGGAAACTTCATGGTGTAGCAGCCAAGAGAGCTGTGGAGGAACCTAGCAGAAGGGTGAAGCACCGTAGTTACTCAAGGAAACTTCATGATAGCAGCCTGGAGAAGCTGCAGAGGATCCTGGTAGTGAAGCCCGGAAGAACCTAAAGATATTAGGGTAGTGAACTTCCAGAGGTGGAAGGGAAGTTCTGGTGGATTACTTGTAGGGAGTTGATAGTGTTTGGTTGTCATTAGGGTGCATGACGCAGAGAGAGTTAAGTGATTGTTGGCATTCTTATGTCAAGGAGTGTTTTATACTGAAGTTTAGAGTTACAGACGTAGGCTGGATTACCTGCAGTTGTATGCGTTCTAGGACTGATAGGGTGATCAATTGATCATTGCAGTGTAGCAAGGAACATTTATGCTGATATATGTTATTGCATTCAAATGCTGATTTTCTTTGTACACATTTATATATATATATATATATATATATATATTCTCTTGCTGATGGTGCAACAATGTAGACTTGATCAACTTGAGGAGGTTGATAGTATCAGGTGGTGAACCAGGAGATAGGATACCACTTGATAAGCTGATGGTAGAGTTCTGGTTGTGTTGGAGAGCAACCTGATTATGATATTATAGAGTATAGGATTCATTATTATTATATGTGTGTATGTATCGTGTATGTGCTTTGTCCAGTAAATGTATCCCAATTTGCTGGTGTTTGCCCTTGTCCTAGTGAGGCTTCCCAGGAGGTAGTAAAGAAGGAGAGAGAGAGAGAAAGAACCAAGAACCACTGCTGTGGACAGGGTAGGAGGTAATACTAGTAAGTCATAGGGGATTGAGGAGATCATACCTCATAAAGAGAGAGTGGGGAGTCACAGCGGCTCGAGTGGGTGTGTGCACGTGACAACGAGGCTAAGTGTTGGAGCCGCATCCCCTAAACGTGTGACGCTGAGCCCCTCTCCAAGAGCCAGAAGCACCAAGGGTGATCTCCTAGTATAAGCACTCTACCGAGTTGTGGGTTGGGTTATCCATAGAGAAGGATCAACGACGACAACACCAACCAACCCACAGACTATAATACAGGTTAGCCTAATTTCCGTCCTGCCACTTTGGCTGCCATTCTGCTAACTTGTCTGCCGTCCTGGCTGCCATTCTGCTAACTTGTCTGCCGTCCTGGCTGCCATTCTGCTAACTTGTCTGCCGTCCTGGCTGCCATTCTGCTAACTTGTCTGCCGTCCTGGCTGCCATTCTGCTAACTTGTCTGCCGTCCTGGCTGCCATTCTGCTAACTTGTCTGCCGTCCTGCCATCTAGGCTGCCATTCAACCTGCCAGCCTGCTAACTTGTCTGTCGTCCTGCCTGCCATCTTACCATTCTGCCAGCTTCCCTGACCTCATGTCAGCCTGCCTGAGGGGAAATCTGGCTCTAGTTTAATACTGATAAAATGTATAGTTCTATAAATGCAAATAATAATAATTCTAAGATAGCTTGAAGGACCAGAATGCGTTGTTAAATGAGAGAACCAGTGACTTATTGATCTCTATGATTATATGTAATAAATTCTAATATTCTATTCTGCAGTGACTAAATTCTATACAATCTAGAACCAGCTTTCAATGACACATCTTGGGGGGTATTCTATGAGATTAATCCACATGCAACATATATTATGTACTAATAATGATAATATGTTCACACATAGATAATGATAAAAACTTGTTATGCAAAAATACTACTGCATGATAAAGATTAATAAGTAATCAATGCAATATAGTATGTATTGACTCTCAATAATTAAAAGGTACTATCTACAATGAAAATTGATTAAATCTCATCTGTGACAGAGGGACGAAGGTGGAGTCCAATCTCTACAACAGTATGCAAACAGCTTGAGATAGTGATCCTTGGAACACGTGAGTATATGACAGTCACACGCTTCCTCAGTGGTGTTGCCCCAGGCTGGAATAATTAAATTCCATAATTTCCACTCCAAATTAGTTTTCACACACATATATGCAATATCTAAATATTTGGAGGGGTAGAAACAGCACTTACATGGGGTTTATTTTATCGCCTGCAGCGTCACGACATGGCACCTATATTAATTATTATTAGAGCTTAAAATAATAATACAAAAGGTAAATATGCCTGCCGAACTGGTGTCCGTGATTCTAGTAAGCTGCGTCCTCAATCTGAAGCCCGACGATGTACGGATGCTTGCTAGATTGTAGGATTTGTAAGGACCGCTTCGGAACACTATACTGCCAGTTAATAAAAAATGGCGAGTCCCCCCTTCCCTCTCAGGACGCGCATGCGCGATAACTTCCAGTCAGGGCCCCGAGCGTAAATTATATTTAATTATTTGAAGTTTAATAGGGAAGGAAGTGTTTATGACGAATATTTACGTCATATATAAATGCATTATGTGGTAATATATTTTCTCGTAGTGCTAGTCTGTTAATGTAGACTGCACAAATAAAACGACAATCCTTTGGAGGTGGAAATCATTTTAGATTATAATATTATTTACTCAACCCGTTCTCGCAAATTTAATAAGTCAATATTGACTTATTAGTTGCGTGCATAGGTGACATACTAAACAATAGTTTCCCTTGAAAAGCTTCATAGAAAACACCGACCTTACCTAACCTACTTAGTATGTTAAAATAAGCATCTTATAGCTTCGTAATTACAATTGTTACTTAACCTATTATAGGTATAGGTTAGGTAATAATTATAATTACGAAGCAATAAGATGCTTATCTTAACATACTAAGTAGGTTAGGTAAGGTCAGTGTTTTCTATGAAGCTTTTCAAGGGAAACTATTATGTTAAGTATGTCACCTATGCACATGTTTAATAAATCAATATTGACTTATTAAATTTGCGAGAACGGGTTGTATTTACTGGAACAGCTATCAAGCTTGGTAAAGGAATTCCAGTAAACTGTTGTATACTAAATAAAGTAAACCTATTACTAAATAATTATCCTTGGTAAAGCAAAGTAAATGGTTGGACATCTATTACATCTAGAGATATGTGGAAATTTATTCTCCGCGGATAGCTGACGCAACACTGCCACAATTCTAGGAGAAATTACATGATGTTCTACATCCTAATGCAATGAAGTCTGTGGTACTAAACTACGGATTAGTAGTGTTAGTTAATTATTACGTTTAGTACAGGAAATACATCCCATTGTACTAAGGATTAGTAAATGAGTGTGAAGTGTGTGTATACAGGAACTACATCCTATTGTATTAGGGATGAGAATAACTGTTGGAAATTTCCAACACTGCCTGCCGTTCTGTCGACTATCAAAGCCTGTTTACCCTCCTGCATGTGTGCCTGCAGTCCTGCCATCCTGCTAGTCTGCCTGTCATCATACCAGCGTGTCTCACAGACTGACCGCCAATCTTTCAGCTTCCTGCCTGACGTCCTACCAGCCTGTATGCCTTCCTGTCAGCCTACCTGCTGTATTGCCTGCAATCCTGTCAACTTTCCTGCCATCTTGTCAACCTTACTGCCATCCTGTCAACCAGTCTTTCGACCTGCCAGCCTGTTGCCGTTCTTCCTTCTCTCCTGCCAGCCTACCTGCCAGCTTACCTGCCGTACTGCTAGCCTGCCTGCCGTCATGACAGACTGCTTGCCATGATATCAGTGTGCCTCACAGCCTGTCAGCCAATCTGCCAGCCTTCCTGCCAGTATGCAGGACGTCCTGCCTGCCACTTAATATGCTGTCCTGCAAACCTGTCTCTCATCCTTCCCGCCTGAATCATGCCTCCCAGCCTGCTTGCAATCCTGCCTCCCAGACTCCATGCCATCCTGTCAACCTGCCTGCCATTTTGCAAACCTACCAGCCTGATTGTCATTCTGCTTCACCTTCTGCTTTCTGGCCATTCTGCAAGTCTGTCTTCCTTCCTGATGGCCTGCCTTCCTAATCACTTGTCTTTATGTCTGCCTTTCTGTCTCCCGGCCTATTATCTTGCCTTCCTGTCAGCCTGACTGCCTGCTTGCCTATTTTCTTGAATGTCGGGCTAGTTTACTGACTAACTTGCGTGGGGGCGACTGCTGGTGTGGGTGGAGTTGTACAATTTATTTAGATACTTCGTAATACAGGTGTTCACTTCTTTGTTTATCCATAGTTTACTGAGGCTTGCACCATATTCTCCAATTCTTTGTGCGCTGGGTGCAGTTTCTGCAGTGGGTGAGAGGTCTACGTGTGTATGAGTTCATCACACTTGTCTTGCATCAGTAGCGTCACTCACTGAGGCCATCCACACACACACACACACCCATGATTGTTGGTGTCGTGTAGACGTCAGTAGTGACGGTGGCGTCTCTGGTCTTGACGTATACAACGAGGAGAGGGAATGCACAGTCGATACGAAGATCATGTGTGAACTGGAGTACTGAGGACTCGGTAAAAATTGAGACACTCATCGATCACAACCGCATGGAATGTAAAATGGGACAAATGGAAAAATTTTACTTTGTTCATGTGTATCATGTAAATGGAAATGTGAAACCAAAATGCTCCGTAATCCCAAATGTCAAAGTTAATGAGTTTTTTCAGGGTGGTTAACCCAATACTATAATACATAGTTTGAAAGTGAAGAGGCTACAGGCATTATTGTGTTGAAGACTATACATTCTCATATATAATGTATACGAGAATCGGAGAACTACAAGTGAGTTTATTGCTTAACTTTAATTATCATTTCAACAGGGAATTTCCATCACCACAATGGGATTAGAATTTTAGATTATTAAGGTCTGCCCTAATTGCACAATAAAGTTATGTAGACATACAAGTGTGAACAGATCACTACCAGTATTTGGTTGATGTTATACTATGTAGCCAGCATTTGAGTAAGAATATATAATTATGTTGACCAAATCACACACTAGAAATTGAAGGGACGGCGACGTTTCTGTCCTGCCTGGACCATTTTCAAGTACATTCACTTCCTTTCCTACCATCATCCTCTTCAGAAAAATAATCTTGTTTCTCTTCCTCCGCGCTCTACGCATCAGCGACCCTCAGGTTCTTGATTCTGAAATTTTCTTTATCTACAAATCATTCTCTCGCTCTGGTTACCCGTTTTATTTTATCAACTGTGTCTATTCCCAAGCTAAACGAAATTTCTTTCATCCTAAACCTACTTCCGACACAATTAGCACTGCTCTGCCTTCCCTTCATTTCTGAACTCAAAACTCCTACTAATACCTTTCGTCCTCTTGACATAAAGCTCGTCTTTCGACAAAATAACACTCTTCGTAGCAATCTAGTTCACACTGCTCCTCCTGCTTCTAATGCTGCTGGTGTTTACTCTATTCGCTGTTTGTTTTGTCCTCTCCAATACTTTAGTGAAACTGGCCGAACACTAAATGACAGACAAAAGGAACACAAAAGAAGAGTTAAGTCCACAGACACAAACAATGTTCTCTTCTGTCATGTTAGAGATCCTAATCATCCTATTTATTGGTCTTCCTCTAAAATAATCTTTCCTACCTCAACACAGACGCCGTCTTGTCGAACCGGCTCTGATACACAACCTAGTCCTGGCTTTGTTGCTGTTGACTCTTCCCTTTCACAGTATGTACTCAAATGGTCTACATTTTCTAACAAACGTGACCTAACGTAATCCTACCCTTCCTTTTATCTTTGTTTTTCTTTCTCTTACGATCCCTTTCTTATTCCTATTATTACACCCTTTATTACACCTTACCTTCCGTACCTTTTGCCTTGCTCTTATCTTCCTCTAAGATTTCCATCTCCTCATTTCTCACTTGCCTACTTAATGCCCTTGCCTCCCGCGTCTCATCCCAATCGACTTGATAATGGTCTAGGACGGACCGAAATGTCATCGTCGCTTAAATTTCTAGTGAGTGGTTTGGTCAACATTTTTCAGCCACGTTATTATGACTCATCATCTGAATATATAATTATACATGAATAAATGGATCCAGATAATATGTGCATAGAGATGATAGAGATGTTATTCTCACCTGACAATCACTGTAACGTCAGATTACAGGCCGAAGGCACAACTTGAGGATTCCTGAGGTCCCTTTCTGCCTCTTTAACTCAAACTTCAAGACATAGTCAATAATGATTATAAATTGTCAGGTGAAGGGCATTGTAGTTGCATAAGTATATCAAGTTAATATTAGGGAGAGAGGTAAAGTGTTCAGTCAATCCCTCTTATACCGACCCAATAACAGGGATTTAAGTATCCATATGATGCAGACGAAGGGCTGCTCGCTGCTCCAGCCCATTCTCCCATACGTTTCTAACGTACTAAACTGATAAACTAAATTACCTGAAATTACCCTACACGAGGACCCACTAACAGAAAACAGAGTACGAACATTTTGCGAGCCGCTACGATTTATAGTGCTTCAGTTTTTGGCGTAAGTAACTCTATGTCAAATTCCGATATAATTTTGGAGCAGCAAGCAACCCATTCCTTAACATTTTCTATGTTTACACATTTACCAGTGGTCATACTTATTAATAATTATCTTGATAACATAATTCTTTATAGTTTGATGATAAATTTAATGTGCTCATAATTTTGGTTATTGTGCAGCATTGAATTGTGTCAAATGTGAAAAGATTAAACTGTTTTAAATTTTAAATAATACAAATCGTGTTTGTCGTGATTCAATTGTTCACTTTATTTTATTAATTAGGCTATCATTCGGGTGTTAAAATATCCAAATTCAAGATATTGTATTGTGTTGATATTATTTAATGGTAAATCTTACTCTACCTGTTATTTCTCCCTACCATGTGGAAAAATCTTTCCCTCATTAGAAACTTATAGAAAGAGTTTACAAGATTTTTGTCACTTATGCTGTTTCTCAAATTTTTATTGACAATAAATTTTTTATTACTTTATATACAACAGTGGAAATATTTTTATCTTAAATTGTAACCTACTTATTGAATACTTGACCCTAAAACAATTATTTAACTTAAAGGTAAAAAGGGTAAATAATTGTTGGAGTAGTTGCCCAGTAGTACATGTTCTGCATCTACTACTTCTACAGACAAACTGACTTTTAACTCTGGGAGGCAGTAAAGTTGCTAGCTTTCTCACTCCGTGTAGCCAAGTATACTTTAACAGACACGTGTAGCTAAAATAACAGGTAACATAGCATGCATTATATATACCTAATAACAATGAAACATCTCCAGGTATGTAGTATATTGGCACCCACGAAAAACCACGTTACAAAGTATAATATTTCTGAAATCAGTGGTATACATCCGTCCCTTTAAACCACAGCTGGAAATATAGCAGAATTGCACCTTCAGCTGGTGTATGAAATTTCATGACAACTCTCTGTCGATCATTAAATTTAAGCTATATGGACATAGGGCACCTCTGTTTAATTACTTTATAACTCTTAAGGTATGGTAACTATGCTTACAAACTGCTTATGATCTATTGCACTAATCTCTGTGAATCACAAGAAAAACTACAACCTAATGCATGAAACATATCAAGACATTAGCCTAGTTTCTAGATACGTTATTACATAGACATATATCAGGATTTGTATGTTATTCCAAATTAGGTACTAACATTTCATAATGCTGCCATCACAAATAAGAATTAACTAATACATTCAATTCCCCATGTAAACTTAACACATTACATGCCTACTGGCCAATTTGCATATGCTGACTGTTTACTTAATCATAAACTTTCATTTGCATACTTAACATACCTCATGTGCTTTTGTAAGTAATCTGTTCTCATCTGGTGTGCAATTTCACCTACGTTAATGAGCCTTTGTTATTTTAAATTATGAAGAACAGCCTTGTTCATAACATGATAACACATACCTTGACGTGTTGGATAAGTTGAGGACAGAGTAGATGGAAACAGGTAGGCAGTTGTCCGGTCAGCAGGTGATGGATTAGCCGGTGATGAGTCACCAGATGATTGATCAGCCGGTGATGAGTCACCAGATGATTGATCAGCATGTGATGAGTCACCAGATGATGGATCAGCAGGCGATGGGTCAGCAGGTGATGGATCAGCAGGTGATGGGTCAGCAGATGATGGGTCAGCAGGTGATAGGTCAGCAGATGATGGATCAGCAGGTGATGAGTCATCAGATGCTGAATCTATTAGTATTTGGTCAACTCGTGTTGAAGTAGTTGATGCTGTATCAGCAGGTGCCATGTTAGCAGGCAGATGGTCAGTAGATAACGTTTCAACCGGCAAGATATCAGCAAGCACCGTGCCAACAGGCAGAGTGTTAGTAGGAACCATGTCAACAGTCACCATGCCATTAGGTACTGTGCCATCAGGCACCATATTAACAAGCTCGGTGTCAGCAGGGGCCGGGAGAGCCAGAGTGTCAGCAGGGGCCTGGAGAGCCAGAGTGTCAGCAGGGACCGGGAGAGGCAGGGTGTCAGCAGGGGCCGGGAGAGCCAGGGTGTGGACAAGAGACACCGTAGCAGCCATCACAATAAACAGCCGCAACACAGCAGAAGTCGTCACCAAACTCTGCCTCTTCCTCGCCCTGTTAATCCTGACTTTCTTGTTGTGTTGTTTCCTGTGGCCATTGTGGTGGTGTTGACTCATCTTTGGCTCTGGCCACAACTGCTGCTGCTGTAGAGTACTTATGGATGTGCAGCTTCTTCCTGTGATGCTGCTGCTGTTCTCACTCACTGCTCTGTCGCCTGGTCTTGCTACAGCTGCTGTACTCATCAGATACTGCTGTTGCTCTTAACAATGTTTTCACTGTAAAAGAAAAAGAGATAAAATATTGCAATTAAATCCAATTTGTATATCAATTGAAAATGCATAACGTATTGCAATGCAATAAGTTATGCATTTTATTAAAGTCTTTATTTCTTGGATATTTTGAACATTTCTTTGAATCAAGTTCCTCTTTGTACCATGACCATCCATAAATAGTACAGTTTTGCATCATGATCATCCCAGCCTATCTGGCGAGTACATCCTTGCATCGTGGCCATCCAAACCTGCCTGGAGAGTACATCCTTGGATCATGGTCATCCAAACCTGCCTGGCGAGTACATCCTTGGATCATGGCCATCCAAACCTGCCTGGCGAGTACATCCTTGGATCATGACCATCCAAACCTGCCTGGCGAGTACATCCTTGGATCATGGCCATCCAAACCTGCCAAGCGAGTACATCCTTGGATCTTGGCCAACCAAACCTGCCTGGCGACTATGTTGTATCCAGATTTTTTTTTTAATTAGTTAGTCTCTAGTCCATATTGGTCTCCGAATGCATGATAAAACTGATGAGTTAGCCAAAGTGTTTGCTCATAAAGAAGGAATTGATTACCATCTTGGACTGCCTTTGAGCAGCCTGAGGGCAGTAATATTCCGGGAACATAAAAAAATCTTGTAGACTTGAGGCAAAGTGAAATTCACACCAGTTGCTCCATCTATCATTATTCTATTATGCAGGAAGAACCGCACGTCTATGGGTCATCCAGTAAGGTAAGAAGACTTCTCGATGTTACCACTGATAGGCTTAGCTCGGCTACAAGTACCTCTGGGAGTTTGAAACATCTGCAGATGTAGATTTAACTAAATGTAAACTCTGTCAGCAGAACTACTCGCAATACTTTTCGTCATTATATAATGGAATGTGAAAAAATCGCGGAGTTCAGAGATAACACCTTCAACGGAGTCCAAGAAATGTGTAAGTACTTCATTCATAATGATGTACTGCTTAATCTTAGCGAAATATCCAAAATTTGTTTACTGTAGGGAAAACATGCCCATGACTGTAAAACTGCCGCCCAGTTGGGTGGGTGTGGAGCAAGGCTAGTAACTGTGTGACTCACCATAGATGTAGAGTGCCTTGTATAGTGACTGTTGTGAGCCTCTTGTTGAATCATTTGTGACATAAAATAGAGTATCGATATGTATATGTATTTGTGTAAATGTCTGTATATGTATGCACATGTGTATAAAACATTAACAAATGTTTAACTAGCTTCAACAAATTGTCACTTGTTTAGTTAACGAACTATGGGTTCCTGAATCTTTTATTTATTTATTTATGTATTTATTTATTTATTTATATATATACAAGAAAGTACATTGGGGGTTAACAGAGAACATACAGTTTAAGTTGAAATTACATTCTTGTAAAGCCACTAGCATGCATAGCGTTTCGGGCAAGTCCTTAAACTAACCTTAGAGCAAATCCTTAAACTAACAGATAATTTTTAGTGAACTAACAGTAAAATTGACAAATAATGTTTAAAGGTACTTTACATC
This sequence comes from Procambarus clarkii, assembly GCF_040958095.1. Lineage (NCBI taxonomy): Eukaryota > Metazoa > Arthropoda > Malacostraca > Decapoda > Cambaridae > Procambarus > Procambarus clarkii. The sequence continues at coordinate 46,311,948 of NC_091172.1, read as the reverse complement.
TTTACTTTACAAGTACAGATGATTTTAAGTAGAATAATAACAGTAAAATTGAGAGAAAGAAAGTTACAGGTACATTGCAAGAATTTTTGACACAAAAGCAGATTAGAATAATACACAATAATAACAATACACAATAATGAACAAGGATTATTAGGTACAATTTGGAAAACATCTCAGGGTTATACATTGGTTCACTGAAGCACAATATGAGGATCATTACAAGAAATAATGCAGTAGAATATGTACTCAATACAATAACCTTGATATCAGATGATCTAAGATCACAATGGTAAAAAATATGTCATAGGTACAAAGAATGGGGATTGGGTAGCACTTGAAACAGAGCGACGATAAAGCTCTAGGTAGAAGACTATGAAGATGAAATTAGGTACTTTTTGGTTTTATTTTTGAATAAGGCAAAAGTTGGACAGCTTTTCAATTCATTAGGGAGTGAGTTCCATAGACTAGGTCCCTATATTTGCATGGAGTGTTTACACAGATTTAGTTTGACTCTGGGGATATCAAAGATATATTTATGTCTGGTGTGGTGATTATGTGTTCTATTACATCTGTCCAGGAAGAGTTTCAGAACAGGGTTTGCACTTAAAAAAAGGGTTTTATAAATGTAATTGACACAAGAGAATGTATGGAGTGAATTTATGTTTAGCATGTTTAGGTATTTAAACAGGGGAACTGTTTGTTGTCTGAAAGCAGAGTTTGTTATTATCCTGAGAGCAGATTTCTGCTGGGTGGTGATGGGCTTGAGATAGTTTGCAGAGGTTGATCCCCAAGCACAGATACCATAGGTAAGATAGGGATAGATAAATGCATAATAGAGTGAAAGGAGAGCAGAGTAGGGTACATAATATCTAATCTTAGAGAGTATAGCAACTGTTTTAGAAACCTTTTTAGTTATGTGTTGTATGTGGGTGCTGAAGATGAGTCTCTTGTCTAGGTATAGGCCAAGGAACTTTCCATCATTTTTATTGCTAATGGGTGTCATTAGCATCATTATCTATCTGAAGCTGAATGGAATTTGTTGATTTGCTTCCAAATAAGATGTAGTAGGTCTTTTCTATGTTTAGTGTGAGTTTGTTGGTTGACATCCATAAGTGGACTTTTTTTAATTCATTGTTTACAACATTATTTAATATGAGTGGGTTGGTGTCAGAGTAGATGAGAGTAGTATCATCAGCAAACAAAATAGGTTTAAGCATGTTAGAGACATTAGGCAGATCATTGAGATATATAAGGAACAGGAGGGGTCCTTGGATGCTGCCTTGTGGCACCCCTATGGTTAGTGGTAGAGTAGAAGAGGTTACATCATTGATGGCTACATATTCGTGTCTGTCACTATGATAAGATCGGATATAGTTCAGGGCAAGGCCATGGATTCCATAATGATGGAGTTTAAGTAAGAGGTAGTTATGGTTAACAGTATCAAAAGCCTTTCTCAGGTCAATGAAGAGTCCAATCGGAAACTCACTTTTGTCAAGGGCTGAGTAGATCAAGTAAAGCAGACTAACAATTGCATCATTGGTACTCTATTGCAGCGGAAGCCAAACTGACAGGGACTTAGTGCATTGAATTTTACGATATAAGAGTAGAGCTGTTTGTAAATACTTTTTTCAAATATTTTGGATAATAAAAGAAGATTTGATATGGGTCTGTAATTATTTATATCTACCGTGTTACCTCCTTTATGAACTGGCGTTACTCTAGCTTTTTTAAGGATGTCAGGGAAGGTATGACACTAGAGATTTATTGAACAGCTAAGTTATGGGTGGTGCAAAGGTATGGGAGACACTCTTGTATACCATCGTTGGTATTTCACTAATGTTCCCAGCTTTGTTTTTAGTGAGTGAATAATGGACACAACATCTGTAGGACTGATCGGTGAGAAGAGAAGAGAGTTTGGATAGCTACCTGAAAGATATGTGGTAACATGTGTCTGGGTGTGAGGGAATCTAGCCTCAGCAAGTTTTCCTAGTTTCTAGATTAGGCTAGTCGCTCTAGGGACTCTAGAAACTGAAGCTTTCAAACTAACATATACTTGTGGGGTGTTGAATGAAAGCTTATGTTAAGGACTGTCGTTTGGGCCTGGTTAGAGGCCTGTGATTGCTCTGTAGAGAGAATTACAGAAATTTCCCTGTTTCTGTGAAATAGGATGTGAGGTGAGAGTGAAGTGGTATGTGAGGTACTTCACTCTCAAACCGTTAGAGGTGGGGGGAAAGTGGGGTGACCGTTGCCCCCCCCCCCCCTCCCACCATGTGAGACAGTGCGCCCCTTGTCTTTAGGCCTCCTCCTCCTTGTGACGTCACGGGACGCCTGAGGGTGAGTGAGGCCTGTGATTGAGGTAGGCATGTCTGCTCCGAGCTGTGTTTTGGGCGCGAACAGCTGAGACTGGAAGCAGCATGAGGGAACAGTGCCGGCTTCGTGCTGATTGGTCAAGACAAAGTTGGGGGGGAGGTATGGGCATTTTGAGTTTCCTTAGCCCACGAAATCGTCAGTTTGAGCCAGGTAGCAGGTGGACGAGCACGTAGCTGGGTGGAGGGGGGAGACTCCCCACCTCCAGCCCCGTTAATTGCGGACGTTACCGTGTTGTCCAGCAGGGATGGCACTCCTACCATCCCGGGTTGTGTCTAGGACCAATTTTCGTGAAATTTGGGGCCGATGAGGTACGGAAGGACCAGTAAAATAGCCTCAGAGACAGTGGGCACCCATGAGGCAGTTGGCAGAGCCTCATGGTGTAACAGGTGGTTCAAATAACCTGTCTAGTGTTGATGGACAATTGGCGGAATACGGGCAGGGCCTCCTAGTGTAATTGTGGTGAGATTACAGGCCCCTGTTGGACTTTGAATTCCGCCAGGCGGCGTCAGTGTGGGGACGCCGCTGGCCATTGTCACCCCAGTGTAGAGCAAGGCAGGCTCTGGTTTGATGGAGTTGTTGGTGATTCCCCATCCACGTGTGTATGCCCAGGGGCCACCCTCAGGCCACCCCCAGGCCACCCGCGCGCCGGCTACCCCCCCCCTCCCCCTCTCAGCTCGGGAGGGGCGCTGTGGGCCACGAGGTGGCCACATGCCTTGGCCACCCCCTTGGGCCACTTGGCCACTTTCCCGGGACAGCCTAGGGCCACATCTTGTTGACACACGAGGAGCAAGCTAAGTGTTGACAGCCAGTGAGGTAGTGTCCTGGGAAATGAGTGAAATTAAAGGAAAACGTGAGTACAATAGTCAGTGTAACAGTGTCTCAGTTTTAGTGGAAATTAACGGTAAAGCTGTGTTGTCCCATAGCCCTGCCAGGCTAGGGAAGCAGCTGAGAGACAGCTGTCTGTAGCACATCCATGTGACTGGTTGAGAGTACCTGGAGATAGATGTTGTACACGACCACACTGTAGTTATATATATATATATATATATATATATATATATATATATATATATATATATATATATATATATATATACATATATATATATATATATATATATATATATATATATATATATATATATATGTATATATATATATATATATATATATATATATATATATATATATATATATATATATATATATATATATATATACATATATATATATATATATATATATATATATATATATATATATATATATATGTATATATATATATATATATATATATATATATATATATATATATTTATATATATATATATATATATATATATATATATATATATATATATATATATATATATATAAGTGTGTAGACTGACTCGAGTATGGACCGGTCAGTGTAGAGATTTACCATATAAGTGATCCAGCCTGTCGATTCTGTATATAATCGTTCAGACTTGATTAATGCCATAGAGTACCGCATATAAATTGTATCATTAGAGTTAGGCAGGCCAGGTTGCAGGGATGTCAGTGGGTACCCTGAGGTCTGTGTAGTTAGTTACATTTACCTGATGATATAATTTTCATTGATTATGTGAATGCCATTTCTATATGTTCATTTGCATGTTTATGTACTGTGTTGTGTGGTGAGACAGTAGATGTGATTGCTGACTGATGGCCTAATGATGTCATTAGCATGAGGGGTATGCTGACGGCATCATTATGTTGCAGGTTTGTGCAGTGTTGTTATCAGTTTATACGATATTATTGCCCTGGGAGCTGTGTTGAGGGTTTAAGGGACCTCTAGGATTATTCAGGGGAATTCACAGTACTTAATGAGAGCAGGAAGTTGATTGGTTAATTGCCTTGCTGAGGTAAGTGTGTGCTCACAGTAGTCCTTTGCAACGGTTGCAAGATAAGGGTGGCAGTAATATTGGTATACTCTTGTGTGTTGCACAACCATGTGTCATTATTGTGTGGGCACAGTAATTAACGAGTTGCAGTAGCCGCAACCGTATGTGGGCAGTGCATTTGCGTGGTTGCATGCCATTGTAGTGTGACCTATGTAACACTGGGGTTACTTTGTTTCTTTAAGTTGTGTTGAGGACTTAAGGATTCAGTGAGTTAATTAAGTAAGGGGTAGTTAACTGGATAAGGGGTGCACACTTATTGTGGAGTGAGTGAGGGCTGTTATGAGAGAGAACAGCGTTGAGCTTGAGTGAGATACGTCTCGGGAGCAATTAATTGTCCGTGTGACAACTAATTGACCACTCTAGCTAATTATGTATTTAGTCTTCTCATCATGAATTCACGTAGTGGGGGAGATCTGTCAGAGTCTGTCAGTATTTGTGTTAACGTAATTTGCTCGAAACTAATTACCTTTCTGGGGTATAGCAATTAGTGGCTCATGTTAATTAGTGGAGTAATTAACGTCTGGAGGGCTCAGATGACTCGGTAAAGCGAGGTCATGGAGCTAGCATAAATTATTGTATTAATCATATCCTGTATGAGGACAGTGGATTAATGGCACTCTTGTTAATTAGGGGTAATTAACTCCTTTCCCGTGAATTCACAGTGTTTGATGAGACCTGCTTAGGCAGTGCGGAGTGAGACGTATTTATGGATGATTAATTATCAGTCCTGGTGACAGTTAATTAATTGCTCGGAGTTAATTGGGGTAATTAACACTCACTAGTAATTTTTTGACACAGACTGTTGAGAAGCTACCAAGTAAGGGTAGGCTTAGTTAACGTAACTCAATGGGGATGTAATTAGTGGTCCGTTTGACCTTAATTGAGGATTACTCACTGAATACTTGCAAGGAGTCAAGTGTGATGTAATATAAGTTTGAGTTATTGTTAACAAGAGAGACAAGTGTTAATGATTAACGTAGAGTATCATCATGTTGTTGTCTAGTGTGAGACAATTGTTTGTGATTACCGTAGTACTTTGTTGCTGACTGCTGTGATCAGTCAATTAACGTAATTAATCACTTAAGGCAATTTCTTTTGGTTGTCGTCTGGTGACGAGAGTAGAGTAATCTAGGGATTTGTGGAGCTGTGTCCCAGAATCCCGCCTTGCCTGTCTTTGGTACTGTTTACAATGCAACTCCTTGTAGGGAGTTGCAAAGAGTGTTCACACTGGGTTGTGATAGGGGGGGGAGTCACTGTTGGACTACCCGCCTAGTTTCGTGGGTCTCTCCTGGGGGGCGGAAGGACCCCTAAGCTTGTGATTATAGTAGCTGTCAGGGAAACCGAGACACTATTGATTGCATGCTTGTGTCTTCAGTGGATATCTTTCATTTGTTCAGTTAGTTCATGTTGTCAGCTCGAAGTGTCAGCAAGATGGAGCCTGCTGTCACTTCTCGAGGGGCTGTTAAATAGCTGTGTTGCAAATGCCACTTGATGGCCAATAACGTAACCATTCGCTGTGGTGTAACTTAGTCTGTGATATTTTTCTTTGATTTGCAATATTGCGTCATCAGTGGGCACACCTGTGTTCAGGTTAGTTCAGTATGCAGCCTCACAGCAAGGGTTGCTATTTAGCTGTTTGTTATCGTGCCACTGGATGACAATAACGTAACGTAAACTCGGTAATGTAGTAGTTAGTCTCTTGTTATCAATAAATTGTTATGTTATAGAAAACGGTCTTTGATGTCAACCCTTCAACCATATTATTCCACCATATTTCTGCATATTACGATTAAATGTTGATGTGATCTTGATACGACGGCTGTTCTTGGGAATTCGAATTCCAATTCATAGCGCCACATCAAATATAAATATTTGATTGTGAGAACCCGTCGGTTACCCTTTATTAGTTTTAACGTCCTGTTTAACTAGGAGGAGCCAGCGGCCTATTGTGGACAGGTTTTCACCCCTAGTGGTGGAGGCCTGGCGGTTTGCTCCCGCTTTTCCTTTTTCTATTGGACTCATGCTTAACTGCCGATAGCAGCCTTTAATCTTGTAGTCAACCTCCTAAGGGAGGTAGGCGTAGAAAAAAATCTCACACTGGGTCTGTGGGATTTTTCGGGCAAGGTTAGCACCAATCGATGACAGGAAGCTATTACATTCAGTTGCTGTTTTAAGGTCTATTGCTGATGTATAACCATCCTTGGAAATTTTTTCTTGTTATGTAAATGTTGTTTACCTATTGGAATGTTAGAGATCGCTCTCCATGTGCTTTTCATATTGCCTTTTGCTTCTTTGAATCAATTCCCATAATAGGAATGCTTTGCTCTTCTTATTATACTGGTGAGCAATGACGAGTACCTCTCCAAGATGACCTAGACAAACTGAACGAATGGTCCAACAAATGGCTGTTAAAGTTCAACCCGAGTAAATGCAAAGTAATGAAACTAGGAAGTAGAAACCGGAGGCGAGACACAGGATACAGAATAGGAGATGAAGTTGTTAATGAAAGGGAAAGAGAGAAAGATCTAGGAGTTGATATCACACCAAACTTGTTTCTTGAAGCCCACATAAAAAGAATTAAGTATGCGGCTTATGCGAGGTTGGCTAACATCAGAACAGCCTTCAGGAACCTGTGTAAGGAATCATTCAGAATCTTGTACACCACATACATAAGACCAATCCTGGAGTATGCGGCCCCAACATAGAGCCCGTACCTTGTCAAGCACAAGACGAAGCTGGAAAGGGTTCAAAGGTATGCCACTAGACTAGTCCCAGAATTAAGAGGCATGAGTTACGAGGAAAGGCTGCAGGAAATGCACCTTACGACACTGGAAGACAGAAGAGTAAGGGGAGACATGATCACTACCTATAAAATCCTCAGGGGGGATCGACCGGGTAGACAAGGATAAACTATTCAACACTGGTGGGACGCGAATAAGGGGACACAGGTGGAAACTGGATACCCACATGAGCCACAGGGACATTAGAAGGAACTAATGTCTTTTCAGTGTCAGAGTAGTTAACAGATGGAATGCATTTGGCAGTGATGTGGTGGAGGCTGAATCCATAGACACTTTTTAATGTAGATATGACAGAGCCCAGTAGGCTCAGGAATTTGTACACCAGTTGATTGACAGTTGAGAGGCAGGACCAAAGAGCCAAAGCTCAAACCCCGCAAGCACAAATAGGTGGGTACACACACACAGCAACTCAAGGGAATCAAGGGAAGGGAATCAATTCTCAAGGGAATTGATAGGGTAGATAAAGACAGGCTATTTAACACAAGGGGCACACGCACTAGGGGACACAGGTGGAAACTGAGTGCCCAAATGAGCCACGAAGATATTAGAAAGAACTTTTTTAGTGTCAGAGTGGTTGACAAATGGAATGCATTAGGAAGTGATATGGTGGAGGCTGACTCCATACACAGTTTCAAGTGAAGATATGATAGAGCCCAATAGGCTCAGAAACCTGTACACCTGTTGACTGACGGTTGAGAGGTGGAACCAAAGAGCCAGTGCTCAACCCCCGCATGTACAATTAGGTGAGTACAGCCACACACACACAGCCACACACGTCAGCCACACACACACACACACACACACACACACACACACACACACACACACACAGATATACTATATACCGTGGATACTAGAAGAAGCAGCGCAGGCCCTCAGAATGAGTCACTTATGTCGGGAGAATTGCCCAGTTGCTGGAAGAAGGCAAATGTCGTGCCGATCTTCAAGAAAGGTGATAGGGAGGAGGAACTTAACTATAGACCTGTATCACTGACAAGCATCCTCTGTAAAATACTGGAAAGAATAATTAGGCTACGGCTGGTTGCACACCTGGAGAACATTAGGTTTGTGAACAAACATCAACATGGGTTCTGGACAGGGAAATCGTGCCTAACAAACCTTCTTGAATTCTATGATAAAATAACGAGGATAAGACAGGTCAGAGATGGTTGGGCAGACTGTATATTTCTGGATTGCCAAAAAGCCTTTGATACAGTACCGCACATGAGACTGCTGTTCAAGCTCGAGAGGCAGGCGGGGATGGGGAAAAGGTCCTAGCATGGATAAGGAACTACCTAATAGGAAGGAGCCAAAGAGTTACGGTAAGGGGCGAGAAGTCGGACTGGCGAACAGTAACAAGTGGAGTACCACAAGGATCGGTACTGGGACCAATTCTATTTCTTGTATATGTTAACGACATGTTTACAGGCGTAGAGTCCTACATGTCGATGTTTGCGGATGACGCAAAGTTGATGAGAAGAGTTGTGACAGATGAGGATTGCAGGGTCCTCCAAGAGGACCTGAACAGGTTGCAGAGATGGTCAGAGAAATGGCTACTGGAATTCAACACGAGCAAATGTAAAGTTATGGAAATGGGACTAGGAGATAGATCAAAGAAACAGTACACAATGAAGGGGAACAGCCTACCTGTGACGATGCGCGAAAGAGACCTGGGTGTGGACTAACACCTAATCTTTCTCCTGAGGCACATATAAATAGAATAACGACAGCAGCGTACTCAACACTGGCAAAAGTTAGAACATCATTCAGAAGCCTAAGTAAGGAGGCATTTAAGGCGCTTTAAACTGCCTACGTGAGGCCAGTCTTAGAGTATGCTGCCTCATCATGGAGTCCCCATCTAAAGAAGCATATAATGAAACTGGAAAAGGTTCAGAGGTTTGCAACGAGACTCGTCCCAAAGCTACGAGGGATGGGCTATAAGGAGCGCCTGATGGAACTGTGCCTTACGACACTAGAAAGAAGAAGGGAGAGGGGGGATATGATAGGAACGTATAAAATACTCAGAGGGATTGACAGAGTGGACATAGACGAAATGTTCACACGGAAGAGTAACAGAACGAGGGGACATGGATGGAAGCTTGAAACTCAGATGAGTCACAGAGATGTTAGGAAGTTTTCTTTTAGCGTGAGAGTAGTGGGAAAATGGAATGCACTTCAGGAACAGGTTGTGGAAGCAAATACTATTCATAATTTTAAAACCAGGTATGATAGGGAAATGGGACAGGAGTCATTGCTGTAAACAACCGATGCTCGAAAGGCGGGATCCAAGAGTCAATGCTCGATCCTGCAGACACAACTAGGTGAGTACACACACACATACAGGAGTGTGTGTGTGTGTGTGAGTTTGGGAGCCGGTGGCCGAGCGGACAGCACGCTAGGCACGTGACCCTGTGGTCCCGGGTTCGATCCCGAGCGGCGGCGAGAAACGATGGGCAGAGTTTCTTTCACCCTATGCCCGTGTTACCTAGCAGTAAATAGGTACCTGGAATTTAGTCAGCTGTCACGGGCTGCTTCCTGGGGGTGTGTGTGTGGTGTGGAAAAAAATAGTAGTTAGTAACAGTTGATTGACAGTTGAGAGGCGGGCCGAAAGAGCGGAGCTCAACCCCCGCAAGCACAACTAGGTGAATACAATTATGTGAATACACGCACACACAGGCACACGTTCTGTGCCATCAGGCCACCAGACTCGTCCCGGAACTGAGAGGAATGAGCTACGAGGAAAGGCTTAAGGAGCTGAACCTCACATCCCTGGAAAACAGAAGAGTAATGGGAGACATGATAACCACCAGGGGAATTTCTCAGGGGAATTGACAGGGTGGACAAAGACAAACTCTTCAGCACGGGTGGGACACGAACAAGGGGACACAGGTGGAAACTTAGTACCCAGATGAGCCACAGAGACGTTAGAAAGAATTTTTTCAGTTTCAGAGTAGTTAATAAATGGAATGCATTAGGAAGTGATGTGGTGGAGGCTGACTCCATACACAGTTTCAAATGTAGATATGATAGAGCCCAGTAGGCTCAGGAATCTGTACACAAGTTGATTAACAGTTGAGAGGTGGGACCAAAGAGACAAAGCTCAACCCCCGCAAGCACAATTAGGTGAGTACACCCTCTCTCCCTCACCATAACCCCTCCAAAACATATACACACAGGCTACCACCAACTCATCACCTCAAGACATTGAGTCACCAACCCTTCTCAAACAGCCCACACACACACACACGTGTATCACTCGTGCGTGCGAGTGTGCGTGCGGACCAAAGAGCCAGAGATCAACCCCCGCAAACACAACTAGGTGAGTGCATACAGGATTTGGTACCTAGGTGATAGGTTTGACCATACTAATATCAGCCACCCTCCTCTCCCTCTCCCTTCTCACTCTCTCACTCACACTGTATCACTGCATATCTATCTATCTATCTATCTATCTATCTATCTATCTATCTATCTATCTATCTATCTATCTCTCTCTCTCTCTCTCTCTCTCTCTCTCTCTCTCTCTCTCTCTCTCTCTCTCTCTCTCTCTCTCTCTCTCTCTCTCTCTCTCTCTCTCTCTCTCTCTCTCTCTCTCTCTCTCTCTCTCTCTCTCTCTCCTTTCTCCTCTCTCTCTCCTCTCTCTCTCTCTCTCTCTCTCTCTCTCTCTCTCTCTCTCTCTCTCTCTCTCTCTCTCTCTCTCTCTCTCTCTCTCTCTCTCTCTCTCTCTCTCTCTCTCTCTCTCTCTCTCTCTCTCTCTCTCTCCTACTCTCTGTCGGAAAATCCGACACTATTTAATAATAATATCATACAGACAGATAATATTGCTGTGTTGTATAAACAAGTTACCCATAGAAAATGTAAATTGTAGTGGAATTTCCGTCTATAGAAAACGGGATATCATTACCACATACTATTATAAATTCACCACCTATTATGGTGGGAATTATTCTTAAGTACATAGTGTTTGGACTTTACCATCATAAAAACATCTCATATAAATTAACTTAATTATCAGAATTAAAATAGAGTAAATGTGACCCTTCTATCACTTACTGTCATCTGGACAATGTAGACCAGTGGCGTCAGGGAGGAGGGAGTGGTCAGCATTGTTATTATAATTAGACCAGAGTCGTGGAGCAAATTCAGCTCCTATAAATTCTCTTGGACGAAGTGTTATGGAAGATCAGAGTAGTAATCTGCCATCATCAACACGCTGTCATCAATCTCAAGGGAAGTGTCTTTCCGAAACCCGTTTATCTTTCATTTATGGCCATTAATGTATGTAGATATAGGGTGAGCAAGTTAGATCATAAATGATCGACTCAAACAAGGTAATTAAGCCCAGGTCTTCATGGTTCCTTGTACAGTGTTTTCTCTGATATAGCTGTCATATATTAGGATTCTGGCTTTACAGCTAGCGCCCTTTTGACAGGTCAAGACGAGGAAGCATGCTTTGTGTACCAGTTACTGGGTGATGGAAGCTACCTCACACGAGGGAAAATGTGGTGTCTACATCCTGGTTATATCTGGTGGACTAAGGCCTGCTGTACAATAAGATAAGGAACCTCTTCAATGTGTAGTTAATACTGTAGTTTGATTGGCTGCTTATATATATAAATTTAATATAAACCCCCACCCCTAATGTGTAGAGGATTGATTTGTGAGATTATTGTAGAAATACAGTCCACTTATCATCATACCAATTGCTATCGAAGTATACAAATTAACGTCAATATAAATTCTATATAAATTCATATAAATTAAATAAATATAAATCTCACAGGTCGGTTACCACACTCTCTCTCTCTCTCCTACTCTCTCTTTCCTACGCTCTCTCTCCTACTCTCTCTCTCCTACTCTCACTCTCCTACTCTCTCTCTCCTACTCTCTCTCTCCTACTCTCTATCTCCCTCTCTCTCCCTCTCTCTCCCTCTCTCTCCCTCTCTCTCTCTCTCTCTCTCTCTCTCTCTCTCTCTCTCTCTCTCTCTCTCTCTCTCTCTCTCTCTCTCTCTCTCTCTCTCTCTCTCTCTCTCTCTCTCTCTCTCTCTCTCTCTCTCTCTCTCTCTCTCTCTCTCTCTCTCTCTCTCTCTCTCTCTCTCTCTCTCTCCTACTCTCTCTCTCCTACTCTCTCTCTCCTACTCGCTCTCCTACTCTCTCTCTCTCTCTCTCTCTCTCTCTCTCTCTCTCTCTCTCTCTCTCTCTCTCTCTCTCTCTCTCTCTCTCTCTCTCTCTCTCTCTCTCTCTCTCTCTCTCTCTCTCTCTCTCTCTCTCTCTCTCTCTCTCTCTCTCTTGCTCTCCCATCTCCCTCCCTCCATCTTCTCTCCTTTTCACTCAACCTCTTGTTCCATTTCTCACTTTGGCCCCCATGAACTCCCCTCCCCCTCACCTCTCTTGCTTCTCTAGATCTCACCCTCATTCTCACCCCCCCTTCTCTCTCAACCCCCCTCTCTCATTCTCTCTCTCATCCCCTCTCTCTCTCCAACTCTATCAAGATATAGAAAGAACAGGGACAAACATGGCAGCGAGGACTTCCAAGGGAACAGGAAAAAGTCAATGTGACCAAATGAAGGGAGCTTTTTCCCAGGATTTGGAGGATATCAGAAGAGAGATGAAGGAAATGAATAATACAATAAGCAACCTGCAAAGCGAGCTGACAGCAGCAAAGGAGGAGATTAAAACCCTTAAAGAGAACCATACTGAGACGGAGGCTCAGATAATCATTCAAAGAGAAGATGAAAATAATACATTGGAAGGGACTGCCATAGTACAAGCAACATTTGCAGAAATGCTAAAAGAGAACAAGGAAGTATTGTCCACAGTGAGGGAGGTAGCCATGGAAGCAGCCACTTCACAGGAAGCAGCAAAGCCCTCTAGTCAGCTGCTGGAAAGAAAAATATTAGTTGTAGCTGTGGGTATTGAAGATCAGGAAGGCTCTAATAGGACAGAATGGAACGATAAGGACAGAGAAGCAATAATTGAAATACTAAGGAGGCTAGAGATGGAAGGGACTGAACATAAAATTGAGAAGGTTTTCAGGATGGGCTGGTACAACAAGGACAGAAACCGTGTGATAATGATAGTGTTTGCAAACGAGGCCACAAAGGAGAAGATTCTAACAAGGAAGAGCCACCTGCAGTATGTGGAAGAATTAAAAAAAGTATTCCTCCAGGGGGACATTATGAGGGAGGAGAGAGCCATGACTGCAGAAGCAAGGAAGAAGCGCAGGGCGAGAGGAGAAAACCAGGAAAACACAGGTCCCAACACAACATCTCCAGAGGTGAGGGAGGAACCCACAACCAGCAACCCAGTAACACCAGAGGGAAGGGTAACTCCACCACCCTCCTCTGCATAGAAACCTCCCCCTACCCTGAACCCTCCCTGCCCCCACTCAAATGTTCAGTCAACTCTCCCTACCCCCCCCCCCACCCCATCCCACCCTGCTACCCCTCTTCTACTCCCACCAAGTCCCCCTTTCCCCCACTGTCCTCCCTCCCCCTTCATCCCATACCCTCTCTGTCCCCCCTTCACTAGACCCCCACCCCTCACACCAGTATCCTCTGAGACCCCATCCTACATCTCACGCCTATGGAACAGCTTCCCCCATCAGCAGAACGCTCACCAAGAAGGGAACATGAGAAGGAACAGAAGAAAGTGAGTCTCAAGGCAATGCACACGAACATAGATGGGATTACAAATAAAACAAATGAACTTGGAGAATGGGTACTTGAAAAAAAAACAGACATAATAGCACTCACAGAAACAAAGCTAACGAAAACCATAACAAATGCAGTGTTTCTACAGGACTACTGTGTTGTGAGGAAAGAGGGAGAAGGAAGAAGAGATGGTGGTGTAGCTCTGCTGGTAAGAAAAGGCTAGGATTTTGAGGAGATGGGTATTCAGGGCTGTGAAGGTTTCAGTGACTACATAACAGGTTCCATAGCAACTGGAGGACAAAAAATTATAGTTGCAGTCGTATATAACCCACCACCAAATGACAGAAGTCCCAGACAGGAATATGACAGAAAGAACATGGCCATCATTAACATAATAGAGAAAAAAGTGTCTCTCACTAGTACGAATGGATGTGGACTACTAATCATGGGGGACCTCAACCACGGAAAGATAAATTGGGAGAACAGAGACCAGCATGGAGAGCTAAGATACATGGAGAGCTAAGCTGCTGGACGTAGCAACAAGAAACTTTCTAAGTCAACACATCAAGGAACTGACAAGAATGACAGGAGAGGATGAACCTGTTATGCTTGATCTGATATTTACCCTCAATAAGTGGGATATAAGGGAAGTTAAGATGGAAGCCCCCTTGGGAATGAGTGATCACAGTGTATTGATCTTTGAGCACTTGGTGGAGCTAGGATTTATCTCCCCCCAAAAAGAACTAGAAAACAAAAGGCTGGCGTACCGAAAGGAGAATTTTTCGGTGATGAGAAGTTTCCTATGGGATATACCATGGGACACAAACCTCAGAGCTAAGTCTGTACAAGACATGATGGACTATGTCACCTAAAAGTGTCAGGAGGCAGTAAACAGGTTTATCCCGGCCCAAAGGGAAAAATCCGAGAAGCAAAAGAAGAATCCATGCTTTAACAGGGCATGTATGGAAGCAAAGGAACTGAACAAAAGGGCGTGGAGGAACTTTCGAAATAACAGAACACCAGAAAGCAGAGAGAGAGAGAGAGATACCAGAGAACCAGGACTGAGTATGTTAGTGTGAGAAGGGAAGCAGAGAAAAATTATGAAACTGATATAGCAAGCAAAGCCAAGACCGATCCAAAGCTACTCCACAGTAACACCAGGAGGAAAACAACAGTGAAAGAATAGGTAATGAAACTTAGAACAGGCGAGGACAGGTATACAGAGAATGACAAAGAGTTGTTATGAAGAACTCAACAAGAGGGTTCCAGGAGGTCTTCATTATAGAACTTGGTGAGATCACTGCGCTAGAAGAGGGGGAAGTAAACCAGGCGGCCTATGAAGGGTTCGAAATTACGAGATATGAGGTCAGGAGACACATGTTGGATCTGGATGTGAGAAAGGCTGTTGGTTCAGACGGGATCTCACCATGGGTATTGAAAGAGTGTGCAGAGGCACTCAGCTTGCAACTCTCCATAGTGTATAGTAGGTCACTGGAGACGGGAGACCTACCAGAAATATGGAAGGCGGCTAATGTGGTCCTAATATACAAAAAGGGTGACAGGCAAGAGGCACTGAACTACAGACCAGTGTCTTTGACTTGTATACAATGCAAAGTTATGGAGAAGATCGTGAGATAAAATCTAGTAACACATCTGGAGAGAAGGGACTTCGTGACAAATTGCCAACATGGGTTCAGGGAGGGTAAATCTTGCCTTACTGGCTTAATAGAATTCTACGATCAGGTGACAAAGATTAAGCAAGAAAGAGAAGGCTGGGCGAACTGCATTTTTCTGGACTGTCAGAAAGCCTTTGTCACAGTACCCCATAATAGGCTGGTACATAAGCTGGAGAAACAGGCAGGAGTAACTGGTGCCCCAGAGGATAAGGGAATACCTAAGCAATAGGAAGCAAAGAGTTACAGTGGGGGGTGAGACCTCAGATTGGCGTGAAGTCACCAGTGTAGTCCCATAGGGCTCTGTTCTCGGTCCTATCCTGTTTCTGATATATGTAAAGGATCTCCCAGAGGGTAGAGACTCATTCCTCTCAATGTTTGCTGACGATGCCAAAATTATGAGAAGGATTATGACAGAGGAGGACAGCTTGAGGCTTCAAGAAGACCTAGACAAACTAGAGGAATGGTCGAACAAATGGTTGTTAGAGGTTAACCCAAGCAAATGTAATGAAGATAGGTGTAGGGAACAGGAGGCCAGTTACAAGGTATCATTTGGGAGATGAAATTCTTGAAGGGTCAGAGAGAGAGAAAGACCTGGGGGTTGATATCACGCCAGACCTGTCCCCTGAAGCCCATATCAAGAGGATAACATCAGCAGCATATGTCAGGTTGGTTAACATAAGAACGGCATTTAGATACTTGTGCAAGGAATCATTCAGAACATTGTATACCACCTGTGTCAAACCAATCCTGGAGTATGCAGCCCCAGCATGGAGTCCATATTTAGTCAAGCATAAGACTAAACTGGAAAAAGTTCAAAGGTTTGCCGCCAGACTAGTTTCCCGACTGAGAGGTATGAGCTACGACGAAAGACTACTGGAATTAAACTTCACGTCGCTAGGAGACAGAATAATTAGGGGGGGATATGATCACCACATACAAGATTCTCAGAGGAATTGACAGGGTAGATAAAGACAGGTTATTTAACACAATGGGCACACGCACTAGGTGACACACCAGTCACCAGTGGAATCCCACAGGGCTCTGAAGTCGGTACTATCTTGTTTTTTATATTTGTAAATGATCTCCGGGAGGGTATAGATTCATTTCTCTCAATGTTTGCGGACGATGCCAAAATTATGAGAAGGATTAAGACAGAAGAAGACTGTTTAGGGCTTCAAGAAGACCTAGACAAACTGAAGGAATGGTCGAACAAATGGTTGTTAGAGTTTAACCCAACCAAATGTAATGTAATGAAGATAAGTGTAGGGAGCAGGAGGTCAGATACAAGGTATCATCTGGGAGAGGAAATTCTTCAGGAGTCAGAGAAAGAAAGACTAGGGAGTTGATATCACGCCAGACCTGTCTCCTGCAGCCCATATCAAGAGGATAACATCAGCGGCATATGCCAGGCAGGCCAACATACGAACGGCATTCAGAAACTTGTGTAAAGAATCATTCAGAACTTTGTATACCACATATGTCAGGCCAATCCTGGAGTATGCAGCCCCAGCATGGAGCCCATGTCTAGTCAAGGATAAGACTAAACTGGAAAAGGTTCAGAGGTTTGCCACCAGACTAGTACCCGAGCTGAGAGGTATGAGCTACGAGGAGAGACTACAGGAATTAAACCTCACTTCGCTGGAAGACAGAAGAGTTAGGGGGGACATGATCACCACATTCAAGATTCTGAAGGGAATTGATAGGGTAGATAAAGACAGGCTATTTAACACAAGGGGCACACGCACTAGGGGGACACAGGTGGAAACTGAGCGCCCAAATGAGCCACAGAGATATTAGAAAGAACTTTTTTAGTGTCAGAGTGGTTGACAAATGGAATGCATTAGGAGGTGATGTGGTGGAGATTGATTCCATACACAGTTTCAAGTGTAGATATGATAGAGCCCAATAGGCTCAGGAATATGTACACCTGTTGATTGACGGTTGAGAGGCGGGACCAAAGAGCCAGAGCTCAACCCCTGTAAACACAACTAGGTGAGTACACAGGTGGAAACCGTGTGCCCAAATGAGCCATAGAGACGTTAGAATTTTTTTTCGTGTCAAAGTGGTTGACAAATGGAATGCATTAGGCAGTGATGTGGTGGAGGCTGTCTCCATACACAGTTTCAAGTGTACATATGATATAATCCAATAGGCTCAGGAACCTATACACCAGTTGAGAGGGAAGACCAAAGAGCAAGAGCTCAACTCCCACAAGCATAAATAGGTGAGTACAAATAGATGAGTACACATACACACTTAGCTGTACTCAGATATGCTCACCTGGTTGTACTCACCTAAATGTACTCATCTAATTGTACTCACCAAATTGTACCAACTTAATTAGCTGTATTCACCTAGCTCTACTCACCTAACTGTACTCACCTAACTGTATACTCACCTACCAATACTACTCTACTTCACTTCACTTGAAGTACTCACCTAGTTTAACTAAGCTACTGGTTTTCACCTACTTTTACTTCTCTAGTGGTTCTCATCTACTTGCAATTACTCCTCCATAGCTTGTGTAATTATACTCACCCACATGTATTCA
This sequence comes from Procambarus clarkii, assembly GCF_040958095.1. Taxonomy (NCBI): domain Eukaryota; kingdom Metazoa; phylum Arthropoda; class Malacostraca; order Decapoda; family Cambaridae; genus Procambarus; species Procambarus clarkii. The sequence continues at coordinate 46,293,972 of NC_091172.1, read as the reverse complement.
CCTAGTTGTGCTCAAGTTGTACTAACCTACATGTACTCAGACTAGTCTTAGTCATGTAGTTGTATTCATCTAGCTGTACTCCCTTAGTTACACTCATATATTTTTTTTTTGAGATATATACAAGAGTTGTTACAATCTTGTACAGCCACTAGTACGAGTAGCGTTTCGGGCTGGTCCCTGGAATACGATCCCCTGCCGCGAAGAATCGTTTTTTCATCCAAGTACACATTTTACTGTTGCGTTAAACAGAGGCTACAGTTAAGGAATTGCGCCCAGTAAATCCTCCCCGGCCAGGATACGAACCCATGACATAGCGCTCGCGGAACGCCAGGCTTACCACTACACCACGGAGACTATGAAGTTTTATTATATATAGTTTTATTACCCTAGTTCTACTCACCTACTTGTATTCCACCTAGTTGCAGTCATGTAGTTGTACTCACCCATTGGTGCTTAACATAAAAAACCGTATTATTAAATATATAAGTTAGCAAATAGTGTTATTTTTTTTATAAATGTTTTGTACACCTTTGTACACCAAAGTAAATAATTTGTACCCTTTCATTCAACTCAGACACAATATTCATAATTAATATTAATGTATGTTGCAAAATGATATAAAAATTAATAAATGTATATGGAAAAATTTTTAATATATAAAGGGAACAAATCGTGATATATAAGCCAATATAATCTACATGAAAAGAAATAATAATCTAATATATCTCCGAGTAACTAAATTTTATAAGATTGTTTCCTACAACTGTGAAGCAACATTCAAAATGTATATTTGTAATGAACTTCAATTTGACGTTTAAACATGAACAAATGATTTTTGTAACATGTAAAGGAGAAACTAATGTTAGAAAAGATAGTATTTGCCAAATTATATAAAGAAATACTTTTGACAATCTTGGATTAAAGGTTGCTTATATGCCTGTTGACCCATACTTGAAACGTTTCTTTCCCACACCAGTTCGGAAACATTAGTGGAGGTTGCAGCAACGTTTTGTGTTCGTTGCGTGTGAACTTGTTATGGTGAAGACGATGATGCTGGTGATATACACTGTTACGAATCTTACTAGGATTCTAACATTACTCTTGATGCTTATATTACTTTATTGTCTTGTTCTATAATTAGTATAGTATCCAGTTGGATGATATTAGAATATTGTATGATATATATTGCAGCATGCTGTAGTGTGCCGAGTTGTATTATATAGTATGAGGCTTTTTTTGAAGAAATTGAAGTATTTTCATGTTGGTTTCTCCGTGTGGGGGGATGACCATATTTGGATGTGGCCAGTGTGGGAACTTGATGTCAAGCGAGTGAATATAGTTTACCCTTGACTAATTCTTATTATTGTTTGCCAGTAAATTATATTGAGTAATGTAACATCATTATATTTTAACTCTTAAGATTTATCATCATTTAACTTTTAAGATTAATAGTGATTTGAATATTAGTACTACATTTTGTTAGTAGAATTTCCACAATAGTTTATGTGGATATTTAATTGATATTTTTTTTTATTTATTTTGAGATATATACAAGAGTTGTTACATTCTTGTACAGCCACTAGTACGCGTAGCGTTTCGGGCAAGTCCTTAATCCTATGGTCCCTGGAATACGATCCCCTGCCGCGAAGAATCGTTTTTTCATCCAAGTACACATTTTACTGTTGCGTTAAACAGAGGCTACAGTTAAGGAATTGCGCCCAGTAAATCCTCCCCGGCCAGGATACGAACCCATGACATAGCGCTCGCGGAACGCCAGGCGAGTGTCTTACCACTACACCACGGAGACTACAAATATTGTGGTTGACGCCTGCCCTGGGATCCGACGCTTGGTCAGAGGCGTAGCAACTTTGGTCGAGAGGAGACATGTTTTAAGTTAAGTCCGTGGTTATGGTTATTTTAGCTAATACTCGGTTAATTCTCTGGTTAGATGATTGTGATTTTTCCCAATCAAGAATTCATGTTCTGGTGTGCTTGCTCATTGCTCAATAAGGATTTTATTTATATTGTTGCATGCTAAAGAATATTTCTGGCCATTAACTGTACTATTTAATTGTTATGTTTGTCATCCTTAGCGTAGATACATTGTTTCTCCAAGTTATGCAGTGTTTTATTCCCCTTTACCCCTAGACACCAGTTGGCAAGGCCGATTTAATATAATTAATCACTGCGGGGAAAGAACCGCACTAAGTCTTAAGGTTTGTAACAAATGGGGGCCTGTCCGGGAGATGAAAGATTAATTCCCTGTAATGTTTTTACAAATTAACAGTGCTAATTATTAATAACAATGGCCTTCCTAGGTACTCTGTTATTATCTAGTGACACCTAATCAAGCCTGTGAAATTGTCTGTTCAATCTGAGCTGCTGTGAAAACTTCTCAACGCTTCACGATTTGAGGTAAGTGTTCAGCTTGTGCCAGGGGACAAGTATAATTTTCAGTGTTGTTTCAAGTGTTAAATTGTGATAATTGAGCCAACCATGGAGGATCAGGTTGCTGCGCTGGTGGAACAGCCAAATTTTAGTAAAATTAAAGACTTTAAGGAGTCTGGTTTGTTATTGCTGGCTGATAAATTGAACCTAGGAATTTCCAGTAAAATATTGAAGGCTCAAGTATTAAGAGTTATTGTCACACACTTGGTGGAAGAGGAGAGACTTGAAGAGGAGTGTTTAGGAGGGTTAGAAGAAGAGTCAAGTGACAAGGTGGAAATCTTAAAGTTGGAGTTGGAGACTAAATTAGTAATGGCTAGGCTGGCAGCAGACAAGCAGAGGTTGGAGGCTCAGTTACAACTGGCAGAGCAACAAACTAAACAATTAAAAATTCAGCAGAGTATGGCTGAAAATAATAACAGGTTGGAACAGCAGAGGATTGCGGCAGGTTTGGGTAACACTAGTAATAATCCAGAGAGTACAAATAGTTCCTCCAAGTACAGTAAACATGTAGAATTACCTAAGTTTAATGAAGAAGATCCAGAAATATTTTTCTTGCATTTTAAGAAATTAGCAGTCAGCATGAACTGGCCGGTCGATCAATGGGTTATCATTTTATAAGGACAATTTAAGGGTAAAGCTCATGAGATATTTGCATCTTTGCCTGCTGAGAATTCTTTCGATTTTAAATTTGTTCAACAAAGTATTTTAAATGCCTACCAGCAGATCACAGAGGCACATAGAATAAAATTCAGAAGTTTAAAAACAGCACATGACCAGACTATTTCTGACTTTGTAAGGGTAAAATTAAATCACTTTGACAGATGGATTAAAGCACTTAATATTACAGAGTTTGAGACTTTGAGAGACCTCATAGTAACTGAGGAAGTTTTGGGATGTCTACCAGAGAAATTAGCTTTGTTTATGGCTGAAAATAAACAAACCACTGATCTTATAAAACTAGCCAAGCTAGCTGATGAGCATGAACTACTTACTAAAGTGCCTTTTAGAGCCCCAATTAATCATTTTAATGCTAAAACTAATCATTATGCTCAGAAAAATCATGTTTTTCAAACCCGACCAGCTACTTCACCTTCTCCCCTTAACCCTTCTCCTGTACAGCCTAAATCTGAGACACAACAGACAGGTTGTAAACCTTAAGTAATGTAGTGATTAAGCCTGCAGTGGGTTCAGCTGTTCCGACCAGTAGCAGATATTGCACACATTGCAGGAGAAGAGGTCATGTAGTAAATTCCTGTTATGCTTTGCACCCAGAGTTGAGACCAACTGGTCTGATTATGAGTAGGGGTTTACAAACCTTTAATGCCAATGTTGCTCCAGTCATGCCCAAGTGGATGACTAATTTTGATCCATACCTACATTCGGGAACCCTATTATGTACTAGTGGAACCTGGAAACCAGTTCAGTTGTTAAGGGATACTGGTGTTTCCCAGTCCTTAATTTCTCGCCGTGTTCTTACTGATGTTAGCACAGAAGACACTGGAGAGGTAGTGTTATTGCAGGGACTTGGAGGGCATATCCAGCGTGTACCATTAATTAAGGTTAACCTGAATTCTTCTATTACACCAGGTTGGTGCACTGTAGCAGTCAGTGAGCAGTTGCCCATTCCTAGGATTAATATCATTGTAGGTAATGATTTTGACAAGTGTCAAGTTATTGGGACCGATTGTCCTGTTATGTATACTAAACCTAGTGCAGTACTGGCTCAACCAGATGCGGATGATGGTGTCATTTATCCAGCCTGTGTTGTGACCAGATCCATGGGTAAGCAGAGTGTGGTAAGTCCTGCTACTACCAAGGTGGATGTTCTCGAAGCCAGGACCCCCTTCAGACAGGGAGGTGGAGGTGGACCTTGAAGATACATTTTTAGATCACGCGGATGCCGAGAGTGAGGCCGGTGCCCAAGCCCTAATTTATTCTGACCCAGATGGTCTAGAAGAGGTGGCCCAGGTACCAGTTCCTTGCCCGCTCGCTCCAGCTGTAGAGTTCCAGACCTTGCGTAAGTTACAGAGTACTGATCCCAGTCTTGCTGAGTGTTATGCAGAAGCAGCCGACTCCATTGATACTTTGGAGGAGAGTGCGGGTTGTTATTTCAAGGATCAATGTCTGATGAGAAGATGGAGACCATCAGGAACTCCCTCATCAGATGATTGTGAGTCTAAAACCCAGTTCGTTGTGCCAACAGAGTATAGGGAGCAGGTATTGCAACCCTGGAAACACAAACTGTAACTGTCTCTATTTTCCGCTTGTTACAACTTGTAATAAAGTTGTTACATCTTGGTCTAATGTGTTTATGACGTATTAGAACATTGTTACAACTTGCTATATTGGTTGTTATAACTAGTTAGGTGGTGTTAAAACTTGTTCGAACGTTGTACCAACGTCGTAGTTTCGGTGAGTGTTTGGGGGGAAGCTGCTCATGATGACCTGGTGGGAGGCCATCAAGGCATTACCAGTATGTATTATAAGATCTGTAAACTTTTTTATTGGCCAAAACTTAAAAAAGATGTGGTCAGATATTACCACAATTGTGTTGTGTGTCAAACTGTTGGTAAGCCTAATCAGACTGTGCCACGAGCACCATTATACCCTATTGTAGTGCCAGAGGAGCCTTTTACTCATGTGGTACTGGATTGTGTCGGACCTTTACCCCGTACCAAATCCGGAAATATATATATGTTTACAATTTTATGTATGACCACCAGGTTCCCTGAAGCGTATGCTTTATGTAACATTAGAGCGTCTACCATTATAAGGCAGTTGGAACGATTTTTCTCACTATTTGGTATGCCCCGTATAATTCAAACTGATAATGGGAGTAATTTTTGTTCCACCACCTTTAAACATTTTTGTAATTCATTTGGGATAAAGCACAATTTTTCTAGTCCTTACCATCCTCAGAGTCAGGGGGGAATCGAGCGGTTCCACCAAACTCTCAAGAAAATGATGAAGGCAACTGGGGAAGATTCTCCCAGACATTGGGATGATAATTTACCATTTGTTTTGTTTGCGGCTAGAGATGGATTGCACAGAGCCCTAGGCTGTTCTCCTTTCGAGCTTGTATTCGAACATCAAGTGAGAGGACCTTTAAAGATGTTACATGAGAAAATGTTAGGAGATGTTACAGCCAGGCAGAGTGAGCGTTACCTGACGGATGTAAAGAGCAAGCTGTTCAGAACGAGGGAGTTGGCCTTACGACATCTAAGTGAACAACAACAGGTAATGAAGCAGAAACATGACCAGAGGTTCAAGGCCAAACTCAGAGTTTTTGAGCCAGGAGATTTGGTATTGGTCTTGAAGCCTTGTATGGATACGTCTATGTCTCATAAATTTGCAGGACCGTATCAAGTAGTAAAACGTCTTGGGGAAGTTACTTACAAAGTTTGCCATCCCAAGCAGAAACGACAGACCATGAGTGTACATGTAAACCGGTTGAAGGCTTATTATGGGCCTAGTATTGTGGCTTGTTGTGATGCTGAGGAGGTAAATCCTGAAGAATCGAGTGTTGCAGAAGAAGATGGTAATTCTTGTTTGTCTAATTCCAGCAGTTCCGGGGAAGAATTGTTGTGTCATTTGCAGGATGAAGAGAGAGCAGAGTTCCAGGTCCTTTTGGAGATGTCTTCTAACTTGTTTGGGGAGGTCCCCACTCAGACTTCTCTCGTTACTCACGACATTAACCTGACAAATGTAACTCCAATTCGGCTACACCCTTATCGAGTGACACCCGTGAAACGTCGTATCATCTAGGAGGAGGTTGATTATCTTCTTCGACATGGGTTCATTAAACCCAGTCAGAGTTCCTGGAGTTCGCCATGTCTATTAGTACCAAAACCAGAAGATAAGTGGAGATTAGTAGTGGATTATAGAAAACTCAACCAGGTAACTGTAGTTGATGTATATCCTTTACCTTTGTTGGAGGACTGTGTCGATACTATAGGTCATGCTAAATTTGTATCTAAATTGGACTTATCTAAGGGATATCACCAGATACCTCTTACAGATTTTGCAAGGCAAGTGACAGCATTTATCACTCCTGATGGAGCTTACGAGTTTAATGTAATGCCTTTTGGATTAAGGAATGCTCTAGCCACTTTTCAGAAATTAAAGAATTCTTTGTTGAAGGATATGCCAGATTGTAGGGCATATTTGGATGACATTGTGATTTTCAGTAAGAATTGGGTATCTTCTTGAGATTATCTTGAGATGATTTCGGGGCTTTAGTGTCCCCGCGGCCCGGTTCTCGACCAGGCCTCCACCCCCAGGAAGCAGCCCGTGACAGCTGACTAACTCCCAGGTACCTATTTACTGATAGGTAACAGGGGCATTCAGGGTGAAAGAAACTTTGCCCATTTGTTTCTGCCTCGTGCGGGAATCGAACCCGCGCCACAGAATTACGAGTCCTGCACGCTATCCACCAGGCTACGAGGCCCCTTATATAGGTAGATCATATGTCTAGTTTAAAGACATATGTTTATATGTAAAGACAAATTGTTTAATGTGTTACAACATGCTAATTTGACTGTCAATATGAAGAAATGTAGTTGGGCTAAAGGAACTATAGTGTATTTAGGAAATGTTTAATGTGTTACAACATGCTAATATGACTGTCAATATGAAGAAATGTAGTTGGGCTAAAGGAACTATAGTGTATTTAAGACATGAGGTCGTCGGACAAGGAAAGATAGTCCCATTGCAAGACAAGATCCAGGCAATTGTGGAGTACCAAGTCCTAACAAATAAGAAGGCTGTGCAAAGATTTATTGGAATGTGTGCGTATTATAGGAGGTATTGTAAAAACTTTTCCATTGTTGCTGCACCCATAACAAATCTTTTAAGGAAACAGGTAAAATTTAAGTGGACGCAGGAGTGTCAGAACTCTTTTCAGTTGTTGAAAGGAATTCTCTCTACTTCACCTGTGCTAGCTAGTCCACAGTATGATAAACCATTTATTCTTCGCATAGACGCTTCAGATCTAGGAGCAGGTGCAGTTTTGTTCCAAGTAGGACCAGATGAGTTAGAACATCCTGTTCATTATTTCTCTCGTAAGTTTGAAAGGACACAAATTAATTACTCTGTAGTTGAGAAAGAAACACTTTGTTTAATACTGGCAGTGAAGAAGTTTGAGACATATTTGTAAGGAAATCAAGTGGTAGTATATACAGATCATAATCTATTGACATTTATCAACTCTATGAAGTGTAAAAACCAGAGAATACTTAGATGGTCATTGATTCTGCAAGAATTCAATATTGTAATTCGTCATATTCCTGGGAGGCAAAATGTTATTTTGCTGATGCCTTATCCAGAGGATTTCCTGTTGCAGTGCCATAATATGTAGTGTTCTTTATTCATAAGTTGTATGTAAATTTTGTATTTTTTTACTGTGTGAAATTTCATTGCTTTGTACTTTGATTTTAGTTGAAGTATTTTCATGTTATATTTCATGCAGTCAAAAAAATGAAATCAACCTTCAGTATATTTAATTTTTTTCTTAGGGGACGGGAGGGATGTTACGAATCTTACTAGGATTCTAACATTACTCTTGATGCTTATATTACTTTATTGTCTTGTTCTATAATTAGTATAGTATCCATTTGGATGATATTAGAATATTGTATGTTATATATTGCAGCATGCTGTAGTGTGCCGAGTTGCATTATATTGTATGAGGCTTTTTTGTGCAAGTATTTTCATGTTGGTTTCTCCGTGTGGGGGGATGACCATATTTGGATGTGGCCAGTGAGGGAACTTGTTGTCAAGCGAGTGAGTATAGTTTACCCTTGACTAATTCTTATTATTGTTTGCCAGTAAATTATATTGAGTAATGTAACATCATTATATACTCTTAAGATTAATAATGATTTGAATATTAGTACTACATTTTGTTAGTAGAATTTCCACAATAGTTTATGTGGATGTTTAATTGATATTGTGGTAGACGCCTGCCCTGGGATCCGACACTTGGGCAGAGGCGTAGCAACTTTGGTCGAGAGGAGACATGTTTTAAGTTAAGTCCGTGGTTATGGTTATTTTAGGTAATACTCGGTTAATTCTCTGGTTAGAACATTGTGATTTTTCCAAATCAAGAATTCATGTTCTGGTGTGATTGCTCATTGCTCAATAAAGATTTTATTTATATTATTGCATGCTAAAGAATATTTCTGGCCATTAACTGTACTATTTAATTGTTATGTTTGTCATCTTTAGCGTAGATACATTGTTTCCCCAAGTTATGCAGTGTTTTATTCCCCTTTACCCCTAGACACCTGTTTGCAAGGCCAATTTAATATAATTAATAACTGCGGGGAAAGAATCGTACTAAGTCTTAAGGTTTGTAACATAGACCAGTATGGTGAGGACCATGATGCTGGTGGTGGTGTGGACCTGGTATGGTGAGGACCGTGATGCTGGTGGTGGTGTGGACCTGGTATGGTGAGGACCATGATGCTGATGGTGAGGACCATGATGCTGGTGGTGTGGACCTGGTATGGTGAGGACCATGATGCTGGTAGTGTTGTGGACCTTGTATGGTGTGGACCATGATGCTGGTGGTGTGGACCTGGTATGGTGAGGACCATGATGCTGGTGGCGGTGTGGACCTTGTATGGTGAGGACCGTGATGCTGGTGGTGTGGACCTGGTATGGTGAGGACCATGATGGTGGTGGTGGTGTGGACCTGGTATGGTGAGGACCATGATGCTGGTGGTGGTGTGGACCTGGTATGGTGAGGACCATGATGCTGGTGGTGTGGACCTTGTATGGTGAGGACCATGATGCTAGTGGTGTGGACCTGGTATGGTGAGGACCATGATGCTGGTGGTGGTGTGGACCTGGTATGGTGAGGACCATGATGCTGGTGGTGTGGACCTGGTATGGTGAGGACCGTGATGCTGGTGGTGGTGTGGACCTGGTATGGTGAGGACCATGATGCTGGTGGTGTGGACCTGGTATGGTGAGGACCATGATGCTGGTGGTGGTGTGGACCTGGTATGGTGAGGACCATGATGCTGGTGGTGTGGACCTTGTATGGTGAGGACCATGATGCTGGTGGTGGTGTGGACCTGGTATGGTGAGGACCATGATGCTGGTGGTGTGGACCTTGTATGGTGAGGACCATGATGCTGGTGGTGTGGACCTGGTATGGTGAGGACCGTGATGCTGGTGGTGCGGACCTGGTATGGTGAGGACCATGATGCTGGTGGTGGTGTGGACCTGGTATGGTGAGGACCATGATGCTGGTGGTGGTGTGAACCTGGTATGGTGAGGACCATGATGCTGGTGGTGTGGACCTGGTAAGGTGAGGACCATGATGCTGGTGGTGGTGTGGACCTGGTATGGTGAGGACCATGATGCTGGTGGTGTGGACCTGGTATGGTGAGGACCGTGATGCTGGTGGTGCGGACCTGGTATGGTGAGGACCATGATGCTGGTGGTGGTGTGGACCTGGTATGGTGAGGACCATGATGCTGGTGGTGGTGTGGACCTGGTATGGTGAGGACCATGATGCTGGTGGTGTGGACCTGGTAAGGTGAGGACCATGATGCTGGTGGTGGTGTGGACCTGGTATGGTGAGGACCATGATGCTGGTGGTGTGGACCTTGTATGGTGAGGACCATGATGCTGGTGGTGGTGTGGACCTGGTATGGTGAGGACCATGATGCTGGTGGTGTGGACCTGGTATGGTGAGGACCATGATGCTGGTGGTGGTGTGGACCTGGTATGGTGAGGACCATGATGCTGGTGGTGTGGACCTGGTATGGTGAGGACCATGATGCTGGTGGTGGTGTGGACCTGGTATGGTGAGGACCGTGATGCTGGTGGTGTGGACCTTGTATGGTGAGGACCATGATGCTGGTGGTGGTGTGGACCTGGTATGGTGAGGACCGTGGTGCTGGTGGTGTGGACCTGGTATGGTGAGGACCGTGATGCTGGTGGTGGTGTGGACCTGGTATGGTGAGGACCGTGATGCTGGTGGTGTAGACCTGGTATAGTGAGTGAGAGGGGATGGTTTCACCAGACTAAACTTCCACTGGTTTTATATGCCTGTGGCGGACGGTGCACTTTGCAAGTGCACTGACAAGTGTACGGACCTAAGTTTGTAACCAGAACCCGAATCATCTTGTGTTTGGGCTCATGTGAAAGCCCCAGTCATCAGCAATCCAAATATGTCACAATGGTCGTTGTGACGCATTTGTAGAAAGAGATAGAGCCAGCAACAACTCTTACTGTGTAGAGTTTGAGGGAGACAGGTTTGTGGGGGAAGGAGGAGAGCGTGGTGATGCCAGTAGCCACCCGCCGCCAGACCGCCAGCCTTGTTCCCATGACAACGGTAGCCAGCCATCTTGGACGCCACCTTGGGTCGGCCATCTTAGAGTCGCCCTACAGGCCTAGTAGCTCGCCTCTGATTGGTTGAGAGGGGTAGGCCGCTGTGTGCCTCCCTCACAGAAGTAGAAGGTAGACTGCCACCATCCATTCAAAACCATTATATACAAGATAAGGAATAGAACTTGTCGGCATCACAAAATTCTCAAAGATGTATCAACAGGTCATTATTAGCATGATTTAACTGGAATCGTGTTCCAGGCAAGATTCTCTCTTCTCACTAACTCTAGAGTACTCTACCCTCTAGTTTGCATATATCAGTAATTCCAACAACTCGGGAACACAATTAAAGTAAAATTAAAAGTAAGTGAATCCATTATTTATTTAGCATGATAAATATCAGAATTCCAGCAATCGAACTGAAGGTTCATTATTAATGTAAAACGTGAGTCACTACACCAGAATTCGAGACCATTACAGCCGTCTGCTCCCTGATAGTCACACAACACTAGTAAACACGACTACGTCACCTTTCATGTTCAACTCATCAAGTGTCTGCCTATAGCTGAATAGAGAGGGGGGGGGGGGGACTGTAGTTGACAGAGCTGTCCGACCCCGTGCTGCTGACAGCCTCTTGGTTCTGGTCTGCTGGCTGTTCTCATGTTTTCTGTCTATATCTTCCTATCTGTCTGTCTCTTCCTGTCTGTCTGTCTCTTCCTATCTGTATATCTCTCGAGTGTACAGTACCCAGGGTATTTATTGGAGACCAACTAGCTAACTCCGCCCACAGGTAGATACCCCAGGCACTCTACCAAGCCACACCTTAAATTGGCGGCATGTTTGAAGGTCACACTCCCCCCCCCCCCAGCTAGCCGCCTGCAATTATGAGATTAGCAGAGACCAGGTCAACTTCCCGCGACCTGACCATGGTCACTTGGTGGTCGTTAATACTTAGAGATGAGAGTTTATTAATTACTAGGGGCCGCCAACCTGGTGCCTCTCAAAATCTTGTCTGTGACTCCTGTACTATGTATATTATAAATACAAAACACCTTTACGGTATTACAGTGGGTCCTCACTCCAGTGATCATTGTGGGAACTGACCTGTGAGATTTATATTTAATTTATATGAATTTATATAGAATTTATATTTACATTAATGTATATACTTCGATAGCAATTGGTATGATGATAAGTGGACTGTATTTCTGCAATAATCTCACAATCTCACAAATCGATCCTCTACACATTAGGGGGGGTTGGTATTAAATTTATATATATGCACCCAATCAAACTACAGTATTAACTACACATTGAAGAGGTTCCTTATCTTATTTGTACAGCAGGCCTTAGTCCACCAGGTATAACCAGGATGTAGACACCAAATTATCCTCTTTGAGGTAGCTTCCATCACCCAGTAACTGGCACACAAAGCATGCTTCCTCGTCTTGACCTGTCAAAAGGGCACTAGCTGTAAAGCCAGAATCCTAATATATGACTGCTATATCAGAGAAAACACTGTACAAGGAACCATGAAGACCTGGGTTTAATTACCTTTATTATGAGGCGATCTCGTGCTCTAACCGCCCCACCCTATCTAATGACATTAATGGCCACAAATGATAGATAAATGGGTTTCGGCAGAACACTTAACTTGTATTTGTTGACAGCGTGTTGATGATGGTACACCTTTGGTTTCCATAACACTTCGTCCAAGTAAAATTAACAGGAGCCGAATTGCTCCCATGCCTCTGGTCTTAGTACAATAACAATGGCTGACCACTCCCTCACAACTGATGCTACTGGCCTACATTGTCCAGATGACAGTAAGTGATAGAAGGGTCACATTTACTCTATTTTAATTCTGATAATTAAGTTAATTTATATGAGATGTTTTTATGATGGTAAAGTCCAAAGACTAATGTATTTAAGAATAATTCCCACCATAATAGGTGGTGAATTTATAATAGTATGTGGTAATGATATCCTGTTTTCTATAGACAGAATGTTCCACTACAAGTTACATTTTCTATGGGTAACTTGTTTATACAACACAGCAATATTTTCTGTCTGTATGATATTATTAAATGGTGTCGGATTTTCCGACATAATTCCCCAGGGGGCTGCTCACGGGTCGAAGTCCTATTTAGAACAGATGAACACCGATACTCCTCCTTCGAATTATTAGATTAATTTGATGTTAGTAGTTAGTAATCACACATTTGTGCGTCTGTTCGTACAGGACGGATGTCCCGTACTAGAGTTGCAGGGATTAGAAGTCTAATGCGATTTCATTTCCCTGTTAACTCTTGAAAGCCTATAATTCAAGCCTAAATACATATTATTTAACCCAGAAGACTGAATGTGATCAAGTACTACAGTCAAGTATGATTCAGGGACTGCAGTGAGATCAGTGACATTAGATATAACTTGAAGTTTGTTCAGGTAACTGGTCACTGATATATAAACACTGAGGCCCATGGAATACATCTTGATTAAATAATAAATGTATGAAATCAGTCATCAGATTTATTGGGGTTTAATTTAGTTAATTAATTCAGAAGATTGAATAGCTCATCATTAAAGTAAAGTATGGTTCTGAGACTGCAGTGGGTTTGGTGACATTGGTCGCAGTGACTTGTAGCTGTTTAGGCTATTGTTCACTGATTTGCCACTGAGGCCTCATAAACTCATCTTCAGCTTTAAATGATGATACTAACATCAACCTCTGTTACTATAGTCAGCTGTAATCTCCTTAGTATAATGCTACTGGAGAAATATAATCAGCTGACAAATTTAGATTTCTATTGGTATTGTTTATCTGCAGCCATAGGTCTCCCCAGGCTTGATACTGGGCCTGAGAGTAATTTACCTCCTGCAGAGTTTAACATGGTTATGCCCTGATATTTAGTAGGGCTACCAATGAATCGATGGCAATAGTCTGTCCCTACAAGGAGACCGAAGTCAGTGAGGTGATCAGACTTAATATTATCTGCCAATTTTATTCCTCTATTTCTCAGGAATTTGGCTGTTGCTCTCAGACCTTGAACTTGTAGGTCTACTGGTATTTTGTCCACCACAATGGCTTGTACTCTACAGACGTACCTGCCTAAACGTACTGATGGTTGTACCACCTGGTAGACTTGAGGTCCTGCATCTGTTACAAACCCTGAGATATTGAATGACATCTGGGCTACAGGCTTTAATTGTAGTTCATCTGCCAACCTTTTAGTGACATATGTTCTCTGGGACCCTTGGTCAAACAACCCACGGGTATGGACCTTGGCCCTCTTATTCAGGATGGTAATTTGGGCAGTAGGCAAAGTCGTATTACCTTTAGACTTTGCCGATTGGACACTCTTTGTTTGTTGCACCTAGCAGTACTGTACAATGGTGGGAATGCTATCTTCCACCTTGGGTCTTGAATACGTTAATTTCGTATATTTGCACAGTGCTGCATGGCGCCTACCTCTTCTACACCTGTTACAGGTGTTGAATTGGGTATCACAATAGTCTATGTTGTGTGACTTGAAACACCTTGAACATCTCCCTAATTCCTGGAGTCGCTCAATACGAGTGTCTCTGGTTGGATAATGAGCACAACAGTATGTTGAATGTTTCTTTTTGCAGAACATACATGTCCCCCAGCCTACTGCACGTTTGGAAGATACCGGTTTGGGTGAACTAGTAACAGTAGGCTTGGAGGATTCTGCTGCATTGTCAGATTTTCTGCAACTTGATGTTTGAGTAATTGGTTGATGTTTATTTGGGGTAGTTGTTTTACCCTTTAATTAACTATTATTTTCTATTTCTGAAGGCTTGCATGAGGCTTTAACTTCCTCATTTGCTCGTCGTTTGTTTATGATGGAATATAAACCTTCAGTGATGTCCTGTACTGTCAGGATGGTGTTATGTTGATGTGCATATAATTCATCTAGTATATCGCTGGACAATTTTCGTTGAAGGACTACTTTGGTCATCCATTCACTAGTAGTTATATCAACCTTAAGACTGAATGTTCTTAGTAGTGACTCAAACTCCATGCTGAAGGATTGTAATGAGTCAGCAGTCTGATCAGGTTGAGGTAAATCCAACAATTGCAGTACTAGATGTATGACAGTTTTCTCATTGCCAGCATTATTCCTAGGATGCTGGACTGGGAAATTAGCGCTGTCGCTATTTTCATTTACATTTTCTACTACTGGTTCAGCTTCACCTCTAGTTTGGAGGCATGTTAGCTTAGTAGCCTTAGGTATTGGGTTTTCAGAATCCACAGAGACTGTGGATAAATTGTCTGAGAACTGCTTAATTTCTGGTGGTATAATATTGGGTGAAGCTGTAGTGGGTGAAGCTTTACTGGGTGAAGCTTTATCCTTGTTGATTAAAGGATCTAATCTGGCTTGACATTTATTCTCAAAAAGATCCAGATCATCCATAACATTATGTACTTTATTTGATGTACTGGCTAATTGTTCTGATTCAATTATCCTGTGTAAATGTTCCAACCTGCCTTGAGTTTATTCTTCATATTGTGCTAGGTCAGACAGGAATGGTTCCACATCTTCAACTACTATGTCGTCGTCGTCGTGGACCTGATTTTGGTAAGATTTCCTATTTGCTTTCAATATATGCAATTGGGTTTGAATCTGTAACAGTGGTATTTTCAACCGACGATAATTAATTACAGGCTCATATAACAACTGTTCATATTGGTTGAGATCTCTTGTCAGTTGACGTTTACTTGCTACTAAAGCACGCTTTGCTTTCTGTGGATTAGTCATGGTGACTTGTTAATTGGGCACCACTGGCGCATAAATTGTGAGCAAGTACTAATGGTAGCCTAGGGTAAAATTCTGCACTCACTAGGCGATAATCCTACCTCTACTAGAGGTTAGCACTTAAAATTAATACACATTATATATATACAATCATACACACTAATGATCTGAGTGATAAACCAGTGTCACTGGAAGTACCTTTAGGTTAGCTCTTCTATATTACCCTAGGATGGTATAGACACTAATTAATCACTCAAAGGTGTAATGATCATAAGTAAATTATTATATATACACAACTCAACTCGAGTTGATAAAATTTACACCCAAAATAGGGTCTGGACCATTCATTAATGGTGCTTGGTTGTTTAATATAGTACAACTGACTATGGTAATTATGGGACTAGGATGAACAATAAATAGTTCAACTAGTCAATGGTTATATCCTACCCTGTTGTGGGTTGGCAATTAGTAAATATTATATTGAGAACACTAGTGCAATATATATTAAATAATTCTCTATTTTGGAGAAATAATATACACAATTATTGATAATAGCCTCTATAAAACTTCTAATATTATCAAGAAGTATTAAATATTATTAGTGACCTCGCGAAATAAACTCCACAAAATTCGTGGATAATCTCTCGCGAAATTTAACACCACGAAATCCGTGAACAATCTCAAAGACACAGTC
This sequence comes from Procambarus clarkii, assembly GCF_040958095.1. Classification (NCBI taxonomy): domain Eukaryota; kingdom Metazoa; phylum Arthropoda; class Malacostraca; order Decapoda; family Cambaridae; genus Procambarus; species Procambarus clarkii. The sequence continues at coordinate 46,277,712 of NC_091172.1, read as the reverse complement.
ACTAATTTGGCTGGCTTCAATATTAGCGCTGTCATCTCACGGAATAACACGCCACCAAATATCTGTGGGTGTCCCTGAAACCGCTGATGAGGCTGAACTGAACTGAGCGGGGCTCGTGAACTCGCTTGAGGCAACGCCGCAGTCTTTGACTGCTGGCTTTGTATAACTCACTGCACTAGTATATTTAATGAATCCACTGGTTAACTGGTTCATCCGGTGCTAAGATGACCAAATGTGGGTTCAAAGGACCAAATAATCCGGTTCTGAAGGTCCAAATAATGTGGGAACCGACCTGTGAGATTTATATTTATTTAATTTATATGAATTTATATAGAATTTATATTTACATTAATTTATATACTTCGATTGGTATGATGATAAGTGGACTGTATTTCTGCAATAATCTCACAATCTCACAAAACGATCCTCTACACATTAGGGGGGGTTGGTATTAAATTTATATATATGCAGCCAATCAAACTACAGTATTAACTACACATTGAAGAGGTTCCTTATCTTATTTGTACAGCAGGCCTTAGTCCACCAGGTATAACCAGGATGTATACACCAAATTATCCTCTTTGAGGTAGCTTCCATCACCCAGTAACTGGCACACAAAGCATGCTTCCTCGTCTTGACCTGTCAAAAGGGTGCTAGCTGTAAAGCCAGAATCCTAATATATGACAGCTATATCAGAGAAAACACTGTACAAGGAACCATGAAGACCTGGGTTTAATTACCTTTAGTATGAGGCGATCTCGTGATCTAACCGCCCCACCCTATCTAATGACATTAATGGCCACAACTGATAGATAAATGGGTTTCCGGCAGAACACTTAACTTGTATTTGTTGACAGCGTGTTGATGATGGTACACCTTTGGTTTCCATAACACTTCGTCCAAGTAAAATTAACAGGAGCCGAATTGCTCCCATGCCTCTGGTCTTAGTACAATAACAATGGCTGACCACTCCCTCACAACTGACGCTACTGGTCTGCATTGTCAGGATGACTGTAAGTGATAGAAGGGTCACATTTACTCTATTTTAATTCTGATAATTAAGTTAATTTATATGAGATGTTTTTATGATGGTAAAGTCCAAAGACTAATGTATTTAAGAATAATTCTCACCATAATAGGTGGTGAATTTATAATAGTATGTGGTAACGATATCCTGTTTTCTATAGACAGAATGTTCCACTACAAGTTACATTTTCTATGGGTAACTTGTTTATACAACACAGCAATATTATCTGTCTGTATGATATTATTAAATGGTGTCGGATTTTCCGACAATCATACAAACGTTCTAAATCCTGCTAGTGCCTTATAGCAGTCGAGTGAACGGAGAAATATCATGTTCAGAGGCAGGTTTTCCCATAGAAATTCGTGGAAATTGAAGCTAGACGTGAACGCGCCATTTGTATTCGAACGCACTGCTTCACCGGTGAGTCTGGGGTGTACGATCCGAGCCATGTGTTGTGTGAGAGATTACGAAAAATGTGCCGAGCTATCCGTGTACGACCGTCAACACACGAGGCTATACCAGCTTAGCCTATCGCTGGTATTGCTGGCCAACCACCTGCAAAGCAGGTGGTCTGTATAGGGAGTGGGACACTGGGGTGCATGGATGTGAGCCGGCTGTGTAAATGAGAGTAAATACCTTGTGTGTGTTGTTGGTGGTTTTATCTTTTAGCCTGAATTCGAGGTCAGGTGTGCTGTCCCATGGTCTCCAAACACCCGGTTGGGTGAGGTGAAGTGGGAACGTGTGAGATTTTCACCCTTATTGACATTCATGTCAGTCCAGACGGATTTAGACTGGTGTAGACAGGTGTCCCCTGTATGTGTGTGTGTTAGTGAGTACACACGGGAACAAAGTTTACATAGATTAGCCAAGGACAGTGAGGGATGTCCAAGTAATATTTATATTACACTCTGGTAGAATTATAGTAATTCATTCATGATGTTTATCATGTTCCATGTGATGTAATCTCTTGCAGGTGTGGAAATCCAGTACTTGTCATCATAAGTGCACAGGTAATAGTGTCCGTGTGTAACACCAGGGATTACTGGCATTGTGAAGTGATAACAGAGTGTGGTTATTTCTCATGTTGTGTTCCCCAAGGTTGTAACAAGTGTGGTTGTATATATATGTAGGTTCGTGGCTGACGTGTTAACGAAAATTATGATAGATTTTTGAGGTGAGTGACAAGGCTGTCGGGATTGACAGCTGACCGCTCAGTCGAGTAACGTAATTCTCAGGAGTCAATATCGATCTCAGGATCGATAATAAGTACCAGTATTAAGTGAGATAATGCAATAATAAGAGTATTATTATCAAGTATAATCACCATTCAAGTGTGGTGAACCTTGTGCTCGTGTATGATAGTATGGTGAACCTTGTGGTCATGTATTCTGGTGTGGTGAACCTTGTGGTCATGTATGCTGGTATTGTGAACCTTGTGGTCATGTATGCTGGTGTGGTGAACCTTGTGGTCATGTATGCTGGTGTGGTGAACCTTGTGGTCATGTATGCTGGTGTGGTGAACCTTGTGGTCATGGATGCTGGTGTGGTGAACCTTGTGGTCATGTATGCTGGTGTGGTGAACCTTGTGGTCATGTATGCTGGTGTGGTGAACCTTGTGGTCATGTATGCTGGTGTGGTGAACCTTGTGGTCAAGTATGTTGCAACCCGCTCTCGCACAAGACAGCACAAATATGACATTGCTTATAGTCAATATTTTCCTTATGAATTAGTACATATGTGGTATATTCCCAGTTATATATTTTTCAAGGCCCAAACTCTTCCTCACGTACCAATTTACGTCTCATAGTACCCGTCCATTGACGTAGACAGCAGAATTAGTCGTGATTGGTTCAATTATAATGAAAATTGTAGTTTTCAGGTCCCACATGGGTTGTGAAATTGACCTACTATTGTCCATGCTCTTAGAATATTACAAATCAGCTACATCCTATTGAAGGCTCGTAGTTTTGTTTTGAGAAATATTAGTTGTTCTTAGTAAATTATAATAAGCATAATAGTTTATTACATAAAATAAGTGCTTCACCAATAAACATTATATACACTAGTTTGTGCTTCAAAAATCTTTAAAGCGTGTATTGTAAGAACGTTCACAGAAAACGGTATTACATTGGAATGTCTATCGGGTAAACTACTGCAAAAAGGATAGTATAGTGTCTCCTACCTACCGTACTCACCTATTTGTGTTTGCGGGGGTTGAGCTTTGTCTCTTTGGTCCCGCCTTTCAACTGGTGTACAGATTCCTGAGCCTACTGGGCTCTATCAGATCTACATTTGAAACTGTGTATGGAGTCAGCCTCCACCACATCACTTCCTAGTGCATTCCATTTACTAAATACTCTTACACTGAAAAAATTCTTTCTAATGTCTCTGCGGCTCATTTAGTCACTAAGTTTCCACCTGTGTTCCCTTGTTCGTGTCCCACCCGTACTGAAGAGTTTGTCCCTTGTTCATCCTGTCAATTCCCCTGAGAATTTTGTAGGTGGTTATCATGTCTCCCCTTTCTATATTGATATATACAAGAGTTGTTACATTTTTGTACAGCCACTAGTACGCGTAGCGTTTCGGGCAGGTCTCTGGAATATGATCCCCGCCGCGAAGAATCGTTTTTACAACCAAGTACCCGTTTTACTGTTGAATTAAACAGAATCTACAGTTAAGGATTTGCACCCAGTAAATTGTAGCGAGTTAATCTTATACTCGCTCCATTATCTCATTATCTTAATAGCATAACTAAAACAGAAGCTACAATCCTTTCCCCAATTACAGGTAATACTCTTCTCACCTTGTTGGAGAAAGCTGAGGTGTAATCACCACATAAGCAACGATTTGATGAATAGAAGACAGTTCAATTTCCACAGTCAACAATGTAGCACTCGGCGTGTACAGTCCTAATCGACCCAAGACGCTACAGCTTCGACATAGAGCAGACAGCAGACTACGACCGCATCGAGCCGCCACGCTCTCGCTCCCCAAGTTCAGACACTCACAATTCTCAATCGAGCTGCCACGCTCTCCCACATAGAGCTCCACGACTCCGGCCTCACTCAGCTCTCTGCTCTGCTCCAGGCTTCGTCTCAACGTCTACGACACTGCTGTATCCAGGACTACTAAATAAATATGAAACTCACTAAACACTGTGTATCTAATCAACCCAACAACGTAACATAATCGTACGTTACAAAATCCTCCCCAGCCAGGATACGAAACCATCACAAAACGCTCGCGGAACGCCTGGCGAGTGTCTTACCACTACACCACCGAGACTGGTTCTCTTCTGTTTTCCAGGGACGTGAGATTCAGCTCCTTCAGCCTTTCCTCGTTGCTCATACCTCTCAGTTCTGGGACAAGTCTGGTGGCATACCACTGAATCTTCTTTAACTTTGCCTTGTGTTTAACTTGATATGGACTCCAGGCAGGAGCTGAATATTCTTGGATTGGTCTGACATAAGTGGTATACAGGGTCCTGAACGATTCCTTACACAAGTTTCTAAAGGCAGTTCCTATGTTGGCCAACGTAGCATATGCCGCTGATGATATCTTTTTGATGTGGGCTTCTGGGGACAGGTTCGGTGTGATATCATCCCCCAGATCTTTCTCTATTTGACTCTTGCAGTATTTTACCTCCCAGATGGTACTTTGTGTTCAGACTTCTGCTCCCTTCGCCTAATTTCATCTATTTACACTTTCCAGAGTTGAACTTTAGCAGCCATTTTCCAGACCATTCCTCCAGTTTGTCTAGGTCACCCTGTAGTCTCTGTCTATCTTCATCCGTCGTGATTCTTCTCAAGTTTTTGCATCATCAGCAAACATCGAGAGGAATGAGTCTATACCCTCTGGAAGATCATTTACATATATTAGAAACAGAATGGGTCCAAGTACAGAGCCACCTGGTACTCCGTTGGTGACATCTCGCCACCCGGATGTCTCTCCCCTCACAGTTACTCGTTGTTTCCCGTTGCTTAGATACTCCCTTATCCACTGGAGCACCTTACCTGTTACTCCTGCCAGTTTCTCCAACTTTTGTAACAGCCTTTTGTGGGGTACTGTACTTTTACTGGGGTACTGTAGGATGGGTATAGGGTCCACTATACCACCTGTTAGGTGGGTATGGGGCCCATACCACTTGTAGGATGGGTCTGTGCCGAACAACTGTCCATAGGATGGGTATGGGGCCCACTATCATCCACAGGATGAGTATGGGGATCCACTACCGCCTACTGGATGGGTATATCGTCCTCTACCACCCACAGGATGAATATAGCGTCCACTACCCCATGCAGGATGGGCATGGGGTTCACTACAGCCCACTGGAAGGGTATATGTTCCACTTCCGCTCAAAGGATGTGTTTGGTGTCCACTATACCGCCCACAGGATGGGTATGGGGTCCACTATCGCCCTCAGGGTGCGTAGTGGGTCCACTACAGCTCACAGGATGGGTATGGCGCCCACTGCCGCCCACATAATAAGTGTGGTGTCCACTACCGCCCAAAAGATGGGTATGGCCTCCACTGCCGCATACAGGATGAGTATAGGGTCCAGTACTGCCCACGGGATGGGCATGGGTCCATTACCGCCCACAATATGCTTATAAGGTCAAGTACCGCCCACAGGATAAGTATGGGGTCCACAACCGCCCACAAAATGGGTTCGGGGACCACTATCATCCACAGGATGGGTATGGGGATCCACTGCCGTCCACAGGGTGGGTATATGCGCCACTACCGCCCACAAAATGAGTATGGGGTCCACTACCACCAACAGGACGGGATTGGGGTCCACTACCGCCCACAGGAATGGTATGGGATTAATCATTATTATAAACACTATTAGTTTATTAAGTTTATTTTTATTTATAAGTTTATTATTACTACTTAATTATTATAATTAAGCACCTAATTTCATCTTCATAGTTTCCTACTCTGTGCTTTAAAATTGTTTTGTATCTAGTGTTACCCAATCTCCCAATCTTTATGTACTTAATCCAATCAACTTTACCATTGTGATCATTGCTGTCTTATTATATGTGCTAGCAATATGCTGTATTGTGCCTATTAATCTTTGTTAAATTACCATTCAAGCTGTCAATGCAATCTATCTGAGCTACCGATGTGCTTTAAATTAATATACATACAAATCTCTTTCATATAATTTTTTTCTTGCAATGTACTTGTTATCATTTTATTTATGTTGCCCGAAACGCTATGCGTACTAGTGGCTTTAGGTATTGTATGTACTATCTCTATCTTTTAATCAAACAATCTTCTGCAACTTTGTATGTACTTTTCCTAAATAAATTATTATTATTATTATTATTATTATTTATCAATTTTGCTTCTATTTACCTACTTAAAATTTTCTGTTAGATTAAGGACCTGCCCGAAACGCTGCGCGTACTAGTAGCTTTACACAATGCTATGGATCCTCACATTCCCAATGTACCTTCTTGTATATATATAAATAAATAAATAAATAGTTATTACATATAATAATGGTGCTTCCCAAATCAACATTATATACAATAGTGTATGCTTTAAAAATTCTTTGAAAAGAAAAAAGAGAATGGATTGTAGGAAAGTCAACAGAAAACGATGTAACATTGGAATGTCTATGGGGTACACTAAAATCAAAATCAAAATATTTATTCAGGTAAAAATACATTCATAGAAGATGAGTTACAAATATAATTGGATTTATAGATAGAGTTAGTACATATAATACCTAAAGGTAACTAATACTCACAGCGTTTCGGGTAAGGTGTGGGGAGAAATACCCCTTACACTAAAGATTAATACAAACTGAGATTAGAGTATAAATTTAAAAATGAAAAATGTCAATGAAAAATTAAAATGTGCAAAGATGTTTCAGAGTGCTATTTTAGTCAAGAAATATTGCAAAAATTGTGTTAATTGACTAGTGAGAGTCAGAACAAGTGACCATGAGGTATATGTTGTGATCACACAGTTAACAAAAAATATTAGAATATGTAGGTAGTGATCATGTCTCCCAAAACTCTTCTGTGCATATTTCACAGAGTCTTTCTTCCTAACTCACCACTCTTGGTTCGTTGCCTAGTGGCGCACCTTTGTTTAAAATTAAATATACAAAGTTTCACATTTTCAAAAATGTTATTTGGTCATCAAACAGAAAGTTGATTTCCACATTACGTTACTAAGTGTAAGGATATTGTGGTCATTAACCAAGTCATGCAATAGACAGACAACAAGAGGTACACCGCTCGAATGCTTGCTCCCGCAGTCATGTGGTATATTTGGACAGCAGAAACAGGTTTTCCACGTTACGTTACATTGTGTTACAGGATGATTTCTGCGTTACGTTACATTGTGTTACAGGATGATTTCCGCATTACGTTACATTGTGTTACATGATGATTTCCGCGTTACGTTACATTGTGTTACAGGATGATTTCTGCGTTACGTTACATTGTGTTACAGGATGATTTCCGCGTTACGTTACATTGTGTTACAGGATGATTTCCGCGTTACGTTACATTTTGTTACAGGATGATTTCCGCGTTACGTTACATTGTGTTACAGGATGATTTCCACGTTATGTTACAATGTGTTACAGGGGCTAAAACTGGCACACAGCAATATTTATATGGTAAGAGATGTAATGGAGATGATCTAAGACATAATTTTCATTTCAAAATGTTATTTTGGACTGCAGAAAGAGGATTTTCGCGTTACGTTACAATGTGTTACAGGGACTAAAACTGGCACACAGTAATTACACAAAAATTATGATTTGTTATAATAATAAGATTTAAGACCACCTTACGATACTCGTTACTCTTAAAAAATATATATGAGCAAAGAATGATGTTACCATGTTGGTCACGATGCGTTATGATAACTTTGATGATACGAATAGTAAATGGTGATTCTGTGCATAATCTCAAAATTTAGTTTGTGCAAAAAAAAAAAAACAGTAAATTAGATGTGAGCTATGATTTGAAAACAGAAGTTGGGTGATGTGAGGGTTATTTGTGTGGACTCGGGAGATATGATCACCACATATAAGTTTCTCAAAGAAAATTATAAGCTAGGTAAGGATGGTTTATTTAACACACCAGCCATCCATGCAGTAGTGAGATTCCCTTTGATGGCTCTGCACGTGTCAATGAAAAATTAAAATGTGCAAAGATGTTTTGGAGTGCTATTTTAATCAATAAATGATAAAAATAATGTGTTTATTGACTAGTGAGAGGCAGAACAAGTGACCATGAAGTATATGTTGTGATCACACAGTTAACAAAAAATATTAGAATTTGTAGGTAGTGATCACGTCTTCCCAAATTCTTCTGTCTTCCAGCGTGTTATGTCCTCTGGTGAGTATGTGTGGAATGGGATGGCATCTGTGTGTTTGTAAACTGGGTCACTACTCTACATATGATCAGAAATAATAATACTAAAGGCTTTGTATAGAACATCCGGTCTGGGTAGGGTGAAGTGATACTTGACGGTATGGGGCCATCATCGGTATCGGGCCCCTGCGAAAGGGAGATGGAACTTTCACTGATGACAACAAAGAAATGAGTGAGCTACTGAGGACGCAGTACGACTCTGTTTTCAGCGAGCCATTAAACACATTAAAGATTGATAACCCAAATGAATTTTTCATGGATACGATACCAACATTAAATCATATATCAGACGTCACCCTATCCCCACTGGATTTTGAAGAAGCCATAAACAGTATGCCTATGCACTCTGCACCAGGCCCGGATTCTTGGAACTCCATATTCATAAAGAACTGTAAAAAACCACTATCGCAGGCCCTCCACATTCTGTGGAGACAAAGCCAAGATACCGGCGTTATTCCTGATATACTGAAAACAGCAGAGATAGCACCACTTCATAAAGGAGGAAATAAGGCAGAGGCAAAAAATTACAGACCGATAGCGCTAACATCGCCCATCATAAAAATTTTTGAGAGAGTGCTAAGAAGTAAAATCACAAAATACATGGAATCACAGCAACTCCATAACCCCGGACAACATGGTTTCAGAACAGGGCGCTCTTGCCTGTCGCAGTTGCTGGACCACTATGATATGGCATTAGATGCTATGGAAGACAAACATAACGCGGATGTAATTTACACAGATTTCGCAAAAGCTTTTGATAAATGTGACCATGGTGTTATTGCACATAAAATGCGTTCAAAAGGAATTACCGGAAAAATAAGCAGATGGATCTACAATTTCCTGACCAACAGAACCCAATGTGTAATAGTCAACAAAATAAAATCCAGCCCATCAACCGTGAAGAGCTCAGTCCCCCAGGGTACTGTGCTTGCTCCAGTACTTTTTCTCATCCTCATTTCGGACATAGACAAGAACACAACCTATAGCACTGTATCATCCTTTGCAGATGACACTAGGATCTTCATGAGAGTAGGCAACATAGAGGACACGGCGAACCTCCAGTCAGATGTAGATCAGGCCTTTCTAGGGGCTACAGAAAATAATATGGTGTTTAACGAAGATAAGTTCCAGCTCATGCGCTATGGAAAAAATGAAAATATAAAAACGGAAACCACGTACAAAACTCAGGCAAATCATAACATAGAACGAAAAGGCAATGTAAAGGATCTGGGTGTACTCATGTCGGAAGACCTTACCTTTAAAGAACACAATAAAGTAGCCGTCACAACTGCAAGAAAAATGACAGGTTGGATAACAAGAACTTTTCACACTAGAGATGCTATACCGATGATGATACTTTTCAAAACGCTTGTGCTCTCTAGAGTGGAGTACTGCTGCACAATGACAGCACCTTTCAAAGCTGGAGAAATTACTGACCTGGAGAGCGTGCAGAGATCCTTTACTGCTAGAATCCACTCAGTAAAACATCTAAACTATTGGGACCGACTAAAGAGCCTAAAACTGTACTCCCTTGAGCGCAGGCGGGAGAGGTACATAATAATTTACACGTGGAAAATATTAGAGGGGCTGGTCCCAAACCTGCACACAGAAATAACATCACATGAGACCAGAAGACATGGCAGGATGTGCAGAATACCCCCGTTGAAAAACAGAGGTGCAACTGGTACTCTGAGAGAGAAATCTATCAACATCAGAGGTCCGAGACTGTTCAACACGCTTCCACTACACATAAGGGGTATAACTGGCCAACCCCTCACAGTGTTCAAGAGAGAACTGGATAAGCACCTCCAAAGGATACCTGATCAACAAGGCTGTGACTCGTACGTCAGGCTGCGAGCAGCCGCGTCCAACAGCCTGGTTGATCAGTCCGGCAACCAGGAGGCCTGGTCGACGATCGGGCCGCGGGGACGCTAAGCCCCGGAAGCACCTCAAGGTAACCTCAAGGTATGGGCTGGGGGGAGGGGGGTTGGGGGTGAGGGTAAGGTCATTCCCAATACCTCGCCCATCTCAGTACACCTCAAACCACCACCCCAGATGTGTGTATTGGTGAAGTTCCTGGGATTGACTTAAAATTGCATATATTCATTCAGTAGTGGAAAACACCTACCTGCTACCTAGAGAAATGATGTTTCCCACATTCAATAAAAATGTGTACTGACTTTACCTGAGTAACTGTTATGAATACTGGGACACGCATGTAAGCCCCACAACCTTGGAGGAGGGAAAGTGAACAGACTTGAGTACTAGATGTAGGGGGGCAACCCGTCCTCTTAAAAATAACGTCACTTTTGGCTCGTATGTGCGATATGCCAAATTTGGACGTAATTTGAAATGAAATTGACTCACAAAAGTGACGTACTGTTCCGTTTTCTGTTTGAGTCGTCCGGCCGACTCTATAAGGTTAGAATAGGTGACTTTCAATTAACGTTTTGAAACTTTATGAGAATTTCCTGCCCACCTAACCTATCAGAGAACCCTTAACTTACTGTTGTTGAAAAAAAATACCAAATTTATTTTTATTTTTTTCATTTTCAAATTACGTCCACTTTCGGCCATACGGGCAAAAGGCCAAAATCGACTTCTTTTTAAAAGGACAGGTTGCTGCTTGAGCGTGGGTAAGGTGTGCGGTAACGCTTCATTTAACCAGTTAAGCGTCAAACTCCAAAGAGGATAGCCGGCCACGATGGCTCGCTCCCTGCCCAGGCATGCGCAATATGGAGGACTACATACCTATGTGGTCCACTATGCACTCCTCCTTGGAGGCGAGGCTTGAGGGGGGAGATGATATGTGTACTTTGCGAACACCTCAATGCTTGGAATTTGTATGTTGTGGTCATGGCTCACCTGCCAGCCTGTGGTGGTGGTATGTGGTGTGGCCTGCTATGTGGTTGGAGGGGGGAGGGGAGGGACAGGAGTGACTATGGAAGAGGCAGATGTTGACATTCACAACAGTTAGGCCTCAATCTTCTAAGAGGGGACCCCATGTGGTCATGTGGTGACACTCCACAGATCTATGAGGTGGGTGTGACCCGCATATCCGTAGCACTCTGGAAGCAGAGAATGGGGTTGCAGTTCAGTACACTTATGTCAAACTCTCAAGAGGATAGCCAACACCCCAGACGCACGGACTGAGGAAATGTGGAGTGTGTGGAATTGTCAAGTAATTGATGATGCCAGTCACCTGCATGGGAGGGGGGGGGGGGTAAGGGGGGGAGGGGGGAGCAATATATGACCCCAGCAGCTAATGCCAACACAGGTCACTCGAGCGTGGGACACCAAAGGGTCCACACGGGGCTGGGGGGCGCAAAAGGGTCCACACGGTGACCTCATGGAGGTACAATGCTCCTATGTGGTCTGCTGGTATGTGGTGAGAACCTCATGTTTATGTGGACATTATATGCTGTTGAGTATGCTCCGCTCGAGAAGCGAGCCAGAAGCAAGCAAGCTACGTGTGAGAGTAAGGGGAGAGAGAGAGAGAGACCCAGCCATTGACACACCCCATTTGCTGGTGAGACGCCAACACAACCCTGTCTGACGTCTAACTAATCACCGTCATTGAACACCACCGACACAAACACACTTGGGTAAGAAAGTTAAACGTTTCTTTTCCTTACATAAAACAGACATTCTTTAAGAAAAAATAATGGCTCCCTCCACTATCACACAAAGCCGCCGCCTAATCCCCTCTCCCCCTTTCCCCTCTTTCTCTCCCCCGTACCCATCTTAAGAGCCTGGTCTCCTACCCTCCCAAGTAGGGGGGCCCCTCCCTCCTCTACATATCCTTGCCAGGTAGGGGGGGCCCCTCCCTCCTCAACATATCCTTGCCAGGTAGGGGGGCCCCTCCCTCCTCAACATAACCTTGCCAGGTAGGGGGGCCCCTCCCTCCTCAACATAACCTTGCCAGGAAAGGGGGCCCCTCCCTCCTCAACATAACCTTGCCAGGTAGGGGGGCCCCTCCCTCCTCTACATAACGTACATACTCACATCTATCTATCTATCGATCTATATATCCTCAGGATTAACTCTACGCCACATACTCATACATATTCATCTACTACTATTCCTCTACTCTTCACCTGCTCATCTATACTTACCCTACATGACCACATACCTCCACCACAGCCCCAACTCCAACATGACCCTCTCTCAAGTGCCGTGCGGCCGGACGTCACGCGCCCGGCACGCGCCACACACCCAGGGAACCCCCCAGGACACTGTACGACTAGACACCTGCGCACCACCTGAGCAGGGGGGGGGGCCTAATGAGCTCACCTGCTCAGGTGCTGCGCGCGGTCTAGGTGTACTTTACACTACTGGTGTTGGTGTTGGGAGTGGTGGTGGTGTTGGGAGTGGTGGTGGTGTTGGGAGTGGTGGTGGTGTTGGGAGTGGTGTTGGTGTTGGGAGTGGTGTTGGTGTTGGGAGTGGTGGTGGTGTTGGGAGTGGTGGTGGTGTTGGGAGTGGTGTTGGTGTTGGGAGTGGTGGTGGTGTTGGGAGTGGTGGTGGTGTTGGGAGTGGTGGTGGTGGTGTTGGGAGTGGTGTTGGTGTTGGGAGTGGTGGTGGTGTTGGGAGTGGTGGTGGTGTTGGGAGTGGTGGTGGTGTTGAGAGTGGTGTTGGTGTTGGGAGTGGTGGTGGTGTTGGGAGTGGTGGTGGTGTTGGGAGTGGTGGTGGTGGAGTTGGGAGTGGTGTTGGTGTTGGGAATGGTTGTGGTGTTGGGAGTGGTGGTGGTGTAGGGAGTGGTGGTGGTGTTGGGAGTGGTGTTGGTGTTGGGAGTGGTGGTGGTGTTGGGAGTGGTGTTGGTGTTGGGAGTGGTTGTGGTGTTGGGAGTGGTGTTGGTGTTGGGAGTGGTTGTGGTGTTGGGAGTGGTGGTGGTGTTGGGAGTGGTGGTGGTGGTGTTGGGAGTGGTGTTGGTGTTGGGAGTGGTGGTGGTGTTGGGAGTGGTGATGGTGTTGGGAGTGGTGGTTGTGTTGGGAGTGGTGGTGGTGTTGGGAGTGGTGTTGGTGTTGGGAGTGGTGGTGGTGTTCGGAGTGGTGTTGGTGTTGGGAGTGGTGGTGGTGTTGGGAGTGGTGGTGGTGTTCGGAGTGGTGTTGGTGTTGGGAGTGGTGGTGGTGTTGGGAGTGGTGGTGGTGTTCGGAGTGGTGTTGGTGTTGATGGGAGTGGTGGTGGTGTTGGGAGTGGTGGTGGTGTTGGGAGTGGTGTTGGTGTTGGGAGTGGTGGTGGTGTTGGTGTTGGGAGTGGTGGTGGTGTTGGGAGTGGTGGTGGTGTAGGGAGTGGTGTTGGGAGTGGTGGTGGTGGTGTTGGGAGTGGTGGTGGTGTAGGGAGTGGTGGTGGTGTTGGGAGTGGTGTTGGTGTTGGGAGTGGTGTTGGTGTTGGGAGTGGTGGGGGTGTTCGGAGTGGTGTTGGTGTTGGGAGTGGTGGTGGTGTTGGGAGTGGTGGTGGTGTTCGGAGTGGTGTTGGTGTTGGGAGTGGTGGTGGTGTTGGGAGTGGTGGTGGTGTTCGGAGTGGTGTTGGTGTTGATGGGAGTGGTGGTGGTGTTGGGAGTGGTGGTGGTGTTGGGAGTGGTGTTGGTGTTGGGAGTGGTGGTGGTGTTGGTGTTGGGAGTGGTGGTGGTGTTGGGAGTGGTGGTGGTGTAGGGAGTGGTGTTGGGAGTGGTGGTGGTGGTGTTGGGAGTGGTGGTGGTGTAGGGAGTGGTGGTGGTGTTGGGAGTGGTGTTGGTGTTGGGAGTGGTGTTGGTGTTGGGAGTGGTGGGGGTGTTGGGAGTGGTGGTGGTGTAGGGAGTGGTGTTGGTGTTGGGAGTGGTGTTGGTGTTGGGAGTGGTGGTGGTGTTGGGAGTGGTGGTGGTGTAGGGAGTGGTGTTGGTGTTGGGAGTGGTGTTGGTGTTGGGAGTGGTGGTGGTGTTGAGAATGGTTGTGGTTTTGGAAGTGGTTGGGAGTTACAAGTAGAATGTTGGGTTTCAAGATAAAACAAGTTTATTTTCTGCCTAAAACACTAATACGGTTTAGTTTGGTCAAGATCTGGGAAAAACCTTAAAGACTAAGAATTAAGACTGATTGAGATGAACAGCATTAACTGAACTGACGTATGTTGACATTTAGGAGATAAGGTAAGTTACAAGGAGTTGATTATGTAAAACTTAGTTGCTTTTCTCTTAAACTGGATGATAGAGGGGAAGTCTTTAACGTGATTACGAATACATACTCACATACTTACTTATACATACATTTATATATTTATTTATATATATACAAGAAGGTACATTGGGATTGTGATGATACATAGCATAGTAATTACATTCTAGTAAAACCACTAGTACGTGCAGCGTTACAGGCAGGTCCTTAATCTAAAAAAATTTAAGTAGGAAAATACTTACAAAAGTTATAAAAATTATAACAGGTACATAGCATGAAAAAAAATAAAAGATGAGAAAAATTAGTTGGTATATTAAAGCACATGGGTAGCTCAGTTTGATTGCAATGACAGCTTGAATGGTAGTTTAACAGAAATTAATAGGCACAATACAGCATATGGCTAGCACATAAAAGAAGACAGCAATGAACACATTGATAAAGTTGTTTGGATTAAGTACATAAAGATTGGAAGATTAGGTGACACTAGATAGAGAGCAAATTTAAAGCTCAGTGTAGCAAACTACGAAGATGAAATTAGGTACTTTTTGATTTTGTTTTTGAATGAGGCAAAAGTTTGACAACTTTTCAATTCACTAGGGAGTGAGTTCCATAGACTAGGTCCCTTTTTTTGCATAAAGTGTTTACACAGATTAAGTTTGACCCTGGGGATATCAAAGAGATATTTATTTCTGGTGTGGTGATAATGGGTCCTATTACATCTGTCCAGGGAGAGTTTCAGAGCATGGTTTGCATTTAAGAACATGGTTTTGTAAATGTAGTTGACACAAGAGAATGTGTGGAGGGAGTTAATATTTAGCAAGTTTAGGGATTTAAACAAGGGAGCTGAGTGTTGTCTGAAAGCTGAGTTTGTTATTATTCTGATAGTAGATTTTTGCTGGGTGATGATGGGCTTGAGGTGGTTTGCAGTGGTTGACCGCCATGCACAGATACCATAATTAAGATAGGGATAGATTAATGCATAATATAGTGAGAGGAGAGCAGAATTAGGAACATAATATCTGATTTGGGAGAGTATACCATCTGTGTTGGAGACTTTCTTAGTTACGTGTTGAATGTAGGTGCTGAAGTTGAGTCTCTTGTCGAGTCTCTTGGCGAGTCTCTTGAAGTTGAGTCATATACATATATACATACATACATACATACATACATACATACATACATACATACATACATACATACATACATACATACATACATTCATAAATACGTACATGCATGCACACACATACATACATACATACGAAGCTGGAAACAGTTCAGAGGTATGCCACTAGGCTAGTCCCAAACTAAGAGCGATGAGTTATGAGGACAGACTACGTGACCTGCACCTCACGTCGCTGGAAGACAGAAGAGCTAGGGGAGACATGATCACCACATATAAAATTCTCAGGGGAATTGACAGGCTTCCACACCCCCACGTTGACCGCAGAACGTCTAAGGTTACCTGCCATTCTCGCTTACCAAGTGTATCCCACACACACACACACACACACACACACACACACACACACACACACACACACACACACACAGGGGAATCGACCGGGTAAACAAGGATGAACTTTTCAACACTGGTGGGACGCGAACAAGGGGACACAGGTGGAAGCTGAGTACCCAAATGAGCCACAGAGACGTTAGAAAGAACTTTTTCAGTGTCAGAGTAGTTAGCAAATGGAATGCATTAGGAAGTGATGTGGTGGAGGCTGACTCCATTCACAGTTTCAAATGTAGATATGATAGAGCCCAATAGGCTCAGGAATCTGTACACCAGTTGATTGACGGTTGAGAGGCGGGACCAAAGAGCCAGAGCTCAACCCCCGCAAGCACAATTAGGTGAGTACAATTAGGTGAGTACACACACACACACACACACATGGCAACTATTAATATAATAGAGAGAGCAGCTTCAGTTGCCTGCAG